>NW_012137858.1:3764980-3772108 GCF_000956105.1 Propithecus coquereli | reverse complement strand
CTTTCTCTCCTTCCTTTTTTTTAAATGAGGAGGGACAAATCATAAGAATTTGTAGCAACTTTCCAACAAATATCATACGGAAGTTTTAGTAGTAAAAATGCCATTTGTCTCCTTTTGGCCTAACTTGAAAAAAGTATTTTGAAGTAACCGAATGGACCTTAGTGTAAATGACATTTTAAAGAATGTCATGGTTTTCCTGGTACTCTGATTTTTTTTATTTTTTTAAAACAGCTTTATTGTGATACAATATATATACCATACAACTTACCAATTTAAAATGTATAATTTAGTGGTTTTTAGTATATTCATGGATATGTGTACCATCATTACAATTTTAGAACATTTTAATCACTTCAAGAAGAAACCCCATGTCCTTTACCTGTCACCTCATATTTCCCCACTCCTGCCCTCCCTGTCCTTTAAGCAGGTACTAATCTACTTTCTGTTTATTTGCCTACTCTGGACATTTCATATAAATGGAGTCATATAATACGTGGTCTTTTCTGACTGCTTTCTTTCACTTAGCATAATGTTTTTAATATTCATACACATTATAGCATGTATTAGTTCATTACTTTTTATTGCAGAATAATACTCTGTTTTATGGATGTACTACATTTTGTTTATCCATTTGTCAGGTAATGGACATTTGGCTTCTTTCCACATTTTGGCTGTTATGAATAATGATGCCATAGACATGAGTGTACCAGTTTTTGTGTGGACATATCTTTTCATTTCTTTTGGGTATACCTAGGAATAGAAGTGCCGGATCATGCGGTAACTCCATGCTTAACTGTTTGAGGAACTGCTGGACTATCTTCCAAAGTGCTGTTGCATTTATTAGGTTGGTGCTGAAGTAATTGCAGTTTCAGACTGAATTTTAAATCATTATAACTAGACTCAAACACATCTTTATTAATAACAATAGGAGCCATTAAAAGCAACACATTTTTGCCAATGAGAAATAAGTTTGTTTATTCCTGTAGTGTAAAAATCTGTGTTTTCTGATTTGACGAACTCTTGGAAAGCATTTTCTGTATCCTGCTGGTTTTGAAAGCGTTTTCCCTGCAAAAAGTTGTCGAGATGCTTGAAAAAGTGGTAGTCAGTTGACGAGAGGTCAGGTAAATATGGTGGATGAGGCAAAACTTCGTAGCCCAACTCGTTCAACTTTTGAAGCATTGGTGGTGTGATGTGCAGTCGAATGTTGTCGTAGAGAAGAATTGGGCCCTTTCTGTTGACCATTGCCGGCTGCAGGTGTTGCAGTTTTCAGTGCATCTCACTGATTTGCTGAGCATACTTCTCAGATGTAATGGTTTTGCCAGGATTCAGAAAGCTGTAGTGGATCAGACCGGCAGCAGACCGCCAAACAGTGACTGTGACCTTTTTTTGGTGCAAGTTTGGCTTTGGGAAGTGCTTTGGAGCTTCTTCTCAGTCCAGCCAATGAGCTGGTCATCGCCTGTTGTCATATAAATCCACTTTTCATCATATGTCACAATCCAATCGAGAAATGGTTTGTTGTCATTGTTGCATACAAGAAGAGAAGACGGCACTTCAGAACAATGATTTTTTTGATTTTTGGTCAGCTCATGAGACACCCACTTATTGAGCTTTTTCACCTTTCCAAGTTGCTTCAAGTGCCAAATGACCCTAGAATGGTCGACATTGAGTTCTTTAGCAACTTCTCATGTAATTGTAAGAGGATCGGCTTCAATGATTACTCTCAATTGGTCGTTGTCAACTTCCTATGGCTGGCCACTGTGCTCCTCATCTTTAAGGCTCTTCTTTGCAAAACTTCTTGAATGACCATTGCACTGTACGTTCGTTAGCAGTTCCTGGGCCAAATGCGTTGTTGATGTTGTAAGTTGTCTCCGCTGCTTTATGACCCCTTTTGAACTCGAGTAAGAAAATCGCTTGAATTTGCTTTTTGTCTAACATCAATTCCATAGTCTAAAATAAATATAAAATAAACAGCAAGTAACAAGTCATAGCAAAAAACATAGCAAAAAACATAAAGTAAGAAATATGCATTAAAATGATGTATAACACAACCACAACCACATTTATTTAAGATTGCATTCCAATATCAAACAGCAAATTTCAACAGTGCTAAAACTGCAATTACTTTTGCACCAACCTCATACATTCCTACCAGCAGTGTGTAAAGGTTCCAGTGTCTCCACATCCTCACTAACACTATTATCTAACTTTTCTATTTTAGCTATCCTAGTGGGTAGAAGGTAGTATCTCATTGTGGTTTTGATTAGCATTTCCCTGATGGCTAGTGATGTCGAACATCTCTTAATGTGCTTATTGGCCATTCACATACCTTCTTTGCAGAAATTTTTATTGTGATCCTTTCTGTATTTTTCAATCGAATTGTCTTTTTATTATCAAATTGTCAGAGTTCTTAATATAGATACAAGTCCCTTATTGGATGTATGATTTACAATATTTTCTTCCATTTTGTGGGTTGTCTTTTCATTTTCTTGGTAGTGTCCTTTGAAGCACAACAGTTTTTAATTTTGATGAAGTCCAGTTTTCTGTTTTTTCTTTAGTTGCTCTTGCTTTTGATGTCGAATTTAGGACTCCATTGTCAAATCTGAGGTTATTTCATTCTATATTTTCCCCATGTTTTCTTCTAAGAGTTTTATAATTTTAGCTCTTACATTTAGGTTTTGATTCATTTTGAGTTAAATTTTTGTATATGGTGCAAGGTAAGAGTACAACTTCATCTTTTGCATGTGCTATCCAATTGTCCCAGCACCATTTATTGAAAAGACTATTCTTTCCCTATTGAATGATCTTGGCACCCTTGTCAAGAATCAATTGACTATAGGTGTATAGATTTATTTCTCTGGACTCTCAGTTCTATTTCACTGATCTAAATATATGTCTGTCCTATGCCAGCACCACACTGTCTTGATGACTATTGCTTTCTAGTAAATTTTGAGATTAGAAAATGTGACTGCTTGTACTTTGTTCTTTTTCAAAATTTCTTGGAAGAAAGATTTCTTTAATTTTTTTAAATGCTATTTTCTAGTTTTCGAGCATAAATTTTGCATGGTGGTATTGCTTCTCAGAGAGTTCAGCCTTGGGAATGCTCATGGTCACCCTGGGACGATAGTGGTGTCTCCTTCCCAAAGCTCCACTAATTGCTGGCTGATTGCTTTCTTGTTTCAAAATGCCTTGGAACATAACATGTCCACAGATGGAATCAATTAAATGTGGACTCCTTTACAGGTATAGTTTGGACCTAGCATATACTTCACAGGTATAGTTTTTGAGGTCAGTGTTTGACATTTGTTCTGACCCCAGGAAGGCTCCTCCTGGCTGTTTCTGTCCCTGGTTCTCTCTGATAAACCAGCCAGACTAGAGTTTAATTTACATCTCTAAGGAATCTATCAATTTCCTCTTAATTGCTTTCACCATAGCTCCAGGTCTTTTTTGAGAGAGTACCCTTAAGCTTGAACTTATTCACATTTTGTTGCAAATTAATCAATTCCTTTGAGAAGAGATTCAAAGCTCTTGTTTTAAAGCTTACTTATCCCCTGGGGTCAATCTCTGAGCCATAGTTCTGGTGCTGGGGTGGGGACAGTGGCAGCATTTCTCTGTGAGCGACACCCTCTTGTTAGGAGCTGAGTGCTCGGTGTTGGAGGGAAGGACATCAGTCTCTGGTCTCCTTGGTCTGCCTTCTTCAGTGTGGAACCCCTGTTGATGGGCTGGGGCAGGGGTTATTGGGGCCCCAGTTTTCTCAGCAGCACCATGTCCAAGATAGAGCCTCTGTCCCAGGGGTGGGTGCTCGATGAAAGAAGGGAACCCTCCCCCACCTCTTGTCTTGCTGTTGTCCAGAACTTAGTCATGGCGACAGGTAGCTGGGAGCAAATCGAGAAATCCAGTCCTCCAGCTAAGGGTTGGGAAAGAGGGAGTCCTGTGTTCTTGGCTTTACCTGTTACTAGGAATGGGGTTTCCGTCTCTCTGATCTCGTGAGGAGAGGGAGGGAGAGAGTGAGTCTTGGTTCACATACCACAGATTCTCTCTATTCTTACTGAGTCGGTTAAAGATTTTCTTTTTTTTGAGACACAGTCTGACTCTGTTGCCTGGGCTAGAGTTCCGTGGCGTCAGCCTAGCTCACAGCAACCTCAAACTCCTGGGCTCAAGCAATCCTACTGCCTCAGCCTCCCGAATAGCTGGGACTACAGGCATGCGCCACCATGCCCGGCTAATTTTTTTTGTATATATATTTTTAGTTGTCCAGCTAGTTTCTTTTCATTTTTTTTAGTAGAGACGGGGTCTCTCTCTTGCTCAGGCTGGTCTTGAACTCCTGAGCTCAAACCATCTGCCTGCCTCGGCCTCCCAGAGTGTTAGGATTACACGTGTGAGCCACCACGCCCGGCCGGTTAAAGGTTTTCTTGAGTAAATATTTCTTATTGGCTGTATGCCTTTAGAACCATTTAAACTTTAAATGGTTGGATTTTTTTGGAATTTTCACCAATTTCACTGGGGAGCTGGTCCTCAGAGCTCCTCATGCTTGTCATGGCAGAAGTGGAACTCTCTGATGTTTGAATAAGAGTGTTTTAGTACTGTTCAGAAAATAATAATGTGTAGGGAGTGAAAAAAAAATCAGAAATGTGTTATATGGTAACAAGATAAAAATTTACCAAGAAGGCCAAGCATGGTGGCTCATGCCTTTAATCCCAGCACTTTAGGAGGCCGAGACAAGAGATCACTTGAAGCCAGGAGTTTGAGACCAACCTGGGCAACATAGCTGGATCCCATCTCTACAAAAAAATAAAAAACAAATAGCTGGGTGTGGTGGTGCATACCTGTAGTCCTGGCTACTCAGGAGGCTGAGGCGGGAGGATCCCTTGAGCCCAGAAGTTTGAGGTTAGAGAGCTATGATTGCGCCACTGTATTCCAGCCTGAGTGACAGAATGAGACCCTGTATCTTAAATAAATAAGTGGATGAATGAATGAATTATGAAGACCTAATCCTATTTAGCAATTTAATTTTGATTGTCAACCATTAAAAATGTTTGTGGACATGGGAGATGCAAATCATTTAGATGTGTCTGTGTTTATCACCATTATATCTGAATGTATCTATGAAGATTTTAAGAGCCATTATTTCCAACATACTACAAGTAGTCTTCGTTCTCTGTCTTCCCCCTGAGAAGATATGGGGGCGGTCCCCTTTTCAGGAAAATACTTAGGTTTGTGATTTTGGTTTCCTAGGTACAGAGCCAGATGGACTCCTTCGGACAAACTACAGTTCTGTCTTAACAAATGTTGGTGCTGCTCTGCATGGGTTTCATGATGTCATGAAAGGTAAGCCTTGAAAAAGAGCATAAATAAGCTTAAAACCTTCACCCCACTTTCTCAGATGTGCTGGAATAAGATTTAAACAAACACTGCCAAGTGTAATAGACCCCAGATAAAGGCTCAGTAGCATTTGGATTATGTCGAAGTGCACAGCTCACTGCCTTCTGCTTTTCCCATCTGCTGCATTTCTGAAGATAAACAAAGTGCTAAAGAGAAGTCCTTGTGCAGAGTACTTTAGCCAAAAATACATTACACTGACTTCAGGCAGGTATGTGAGTTTTAGCAAACCAGACATGCTATTCAGAGGCATTTAGCAAAATACTTTGATCTTGTTAGAGGCCAAGCATGAAGGAATTGAGGATACCAAGGTTTAATGTCCCCAGAAAGAATACGCTAACTTTCCACCATCCTGTGCATTTTAATGTCTAAATGCCTGTTTTAAATCCTGTCTTATTCAGTATAGCCTTAAGAAATGAAGGTCTGTTTTTAAACTTTGGTCAGTTTTCAATTGCCTTTGTGCTCCTAAGAATATAGTCTGCTGTAGCGCAGAGGGAAATCTTTTAAGGCATTTTATGTGCTTCTTTGCCAGTGATTCTTAGTCCTGACTGATCTAAAGCTTTGCGTTGTTTCTGGGTTTTCCCCTTTCTTTTTCTTTTAGAGACTGTTAGGAGACGGGAAGGAGGAGAGGGCAGGGCTATTGGAAATAGCCCAGGTACCTAGATGATTCATTGTGGTAGTTAGTTAAACAATCAGTGGCCAGTTACTAATTTCACAGAAAATAACTTAAAAACTTAAAGCTATGTTGTTTAACATGTGTAAGAGGTGGGTATTTGGGGCCCTCTTATAGATTGGCACATAGGCTGAGACACTGGGTTTCATTCTTGGTCTCAGCGTCATTACCAAGCACCACTTTACCGTTCAGTCTGGAGTGTGGGCCTTCCTGTGTCTTGCTTCAATTATAAGGAACTTTAAAAGTCACTGTACTTCTGGAGCTAGCCCTGGTTTCAAAAGTCACATGTTGGATAGGCAGTCTGGGGTGGCAGTGGAGAATATTCAACTCTAATCCTGCAGAACTTAGTCTGGTCTATAGAAAACCCAAGAGATGGTGGTTTTTTTCCTGTGCCACTTTTGATTTGAGGAGCTAAGACTTAGCTTAGTTCTCCATTCCAGAACTTTACTTAGCCTAGAACCATACCACTGAAACCACAAGTACCTCTGTGACTATGAGCTTTTTTGTTTCTAAAATTTTCCTATGCTGAAATATGTTGACTATCCCTAATCAAAAATTCAAAACCTGAAATGCTTCAAAATCTAAAACTTTCTGAATGCCAGCATGACACGCCACAAGTGGAAAATTCCATACCTGACTTCATGTGATATGACAGGTAACAGTCAAAACTTTATTTCATGCACAAAATTATTAAAAATATTGTATAAAATTACATTCAGGCTGCATATATAAGGTGTATGTGAAACATGAATGAATTTCATGTGTAAACTTGAGTCCCATCCCCATGATATCTCATTATGTAAATGCAAATATTCCAAAATTTGAAAAAATCTGAAACACTTCTGGTCCCAAGCATTTCAGATATGGGATGCTCAATCTATTGGTTGGTAGGCTAGTCTCAGTGTAAAAAGAGGGGTTTATAAAAATGTGTATCCTACATGGAATTAAAATGAGAATGAATTCATCTTTTAAATAGTCATATTCTAAGTGAGAATTGTTTGATCTTTAGCCACAGAGAGGTCTAAAGCAGGTAGACTCACAGGAAATATAAAAGGAAAAATAAATTTATGGTCTAGGTC
>NW_012137858.1:3751324-3751915 GCF_000956105.1 Propithecus coquereli | reverse complement strand
TATAAATGTGTAATAATTTAATTAACCCATTAATTGCTAGTGGATTGACTATGTTTCACTGTTCTATTTTATAATAAAGTGTTGAAATGTCTTATGTAACTTATTGAATACTATACTGAAAGTGAAAAACAGAATGGTTGTATGGGTACTTGAAGTATGGTTTCTATTGAATGTGTATTGCTTTTTGTAAAGTTGAAAATCGATGTTGAACCACGCTAAATCTAGGACTGTCTATAATTGGTGTGATAAGTTCTCCTTCCTTATTTTTCTTTTAAAGAGTTATTTTTCTTTTCACATGTATTAAAGGAAATAGTCTATGTTGTCATACATCTGAATTTATTATCACACCTCATTTAACATTATTATTTATATATGTAGGATGTGGGGGAGGGTAACAATATTTTTCTTTTAATTCTTATGATGCTTTTTTCCATAGCCCCTCTTGGAGTCTGTGCCTTATGAAGAAGCACTGGCAAACCGCCGGGTCCTTCTCAGCTCCACCGAAAGTCGAGAAGGCCTTGCACAACAGGTGTGGTGCTTGAAAAATCATGGAAATTGTTAAAGAACAGAAATGTTAAATCCCCTAGACAA
>NW_012137858.1:3746928-3751274 GCF_000956105.1 Propithecus coquereli | reverse complement strand
ATTAAAAAATTTCCTAGTTTTAAAATTTTAGTAAAAATAATCTTGTTCATAGGACATAGTATAATAATTTTGATTTAAAATATCATGATCATATCAGGTTAAATCTCAAATACCATTTCTTTCCAAATAGTCTTATTTGACCCTTTAATTATCTGTAGTCTAAAATCAACTAAATTTCTTGATTCTGAATAAATGAAATTCTCTGCATACACACCTGCCATAAAAGTTAATTTCTGTGTTTTGTGATTTAGTTTTGTTTGTAATGATAATTAGTGCTTTCTAACTAAAATATTCTGATAAATTCAAAGGAGGATATATTGTAAACACTTTATATTTAAAAAATATAATTACCCTTCCTTGTAAATCAACATTATTTTTATAATTCTCTCATTTTCCCTTGTTTCCAGGACAAAATTATTATATCTCTAAGAGACCCAGAAAACTCCAAAGCTTAGGTTAGCTATTTGGCCAATCTCACCTTAAAGTTAAGAATTTCTCTTAACCTTTTAAAATTTAAGCCTCTTCTATGCCTTTATTGTAATATTATTGGACTGAAGGCAGTAGCACAGGAGGCCAGACACTGGAGTATCCAATCCTTATTTGGCTGAGCAGACATGTCTCATTGCTAGTTAGGGCATATACTAGCAAACTAGCTACGGTCCAAGAATTGTTCCTATGTTGGCTGTTCTGTTGCAGCCTCCTGGGTTGCTTATGTAAGTACAAGATAATTTCTCATAAGTGTTTGCTAGACTGTCAAAGCAGTAGTTTTTAACTGATAAATACTGGTCAAGGTCATTTACCCAATGTTAGAATATGGGCTAATACTCAGATGAGAAAGAATCAAACGTACAAGCTGGTGGTTATAGTAAAGACAGCCAAGATGGTGTTAAGAAACCCTTATTTTTCTCCATTCTTTCCATGTGGATTTGTGATAGTCCTGATACTTGGGACCATTCTTTGTCAAATTTACTTTATAAGTCTGTAAAAGTAGATATGAGAAGTGAACGAGCTGGTTATTTGTATGCAACTTGTATATAGATAATAATGAATTTTCATTTAATTGCTCTTATAGATATTTCCAAACATTATAGTCAAAAAGCTACAATAGAGCATGAACTTCCAACAGCAACACAAAAGCTGATAACAACTAATGACTGTATCCTCTCATCAGTAGTGGCATTAACAAATGGAGCAGGAAAGGTAATTATTCTCTGGCTTATACTGATGTTAAGTTTAATTCTTATGTGTGCTCCATTTTTTTCTTTTTTCTTGAATGACACAGGAAAATTGATCTGTAAAAGGATTTTGGAATGTGAGGCTTTTTGGTAAAATAAAGTTGTTTCCTTTTCCGCCCTTCCTACCCAATATTTAAAACGATATGGGCCTGTGCAGTGGCTCACACCTGTAATCCCAGTCCTTTGGGAGGCTTAGGTGGGAGGATTGCTTGAGGCCAGGAGTTCAAGAACAGTGTGTGGGCAGCATAGTGAGATTCCTGTCTCTATAAAAAATAAAAAAATTAGGCATGGTGACACGTGTGTGTAGTCCCAGCTACGTAGGAGGCTGAGGTGGGAGGATTGCTTGAGCCCAGGAATTCAAGGTTACAGTGAGCTATGATCATACCACTGTACTCCAGCCTGGGTGACAGAGTGAGACCCTGTCTCTAAAATAAAATAAAATAATACGATAGTTACTGTTCAGCATTGTTGTGTGAGTAAATCATTCACTGTTGATGTTTTGATGCAATATTGGATGATATGAAGATTCTATTAACAGATAGTCTCAATAATGTATATCCTTGTGTACCTCAAGGGTCTGCCATATAGAACATTGGGAATATACAGAAAAAGAAAACAAACAAACAAAAAAACCCCAGTACAACTTCTGTTAATATTTTGGGTTTTTCCTTCCTAGTTTTTTTTTGGGTTTTTTGGTAACAGTTGTGATAATGCTACCTCTGTGGTTTTGTATCTTAACAAGTACTTCAAAGTGACTTCAATGCGTATCTTTTCTTGAACCCTTAATTGTAGGTAATAATCATTCTGATCATTAAGCACTTAATTCTTATCATAAATTGACCAAAGTGCAGTTTCTTTAAAAATCCTTTGATCATGGATATTCTAGTTTCAGCAGAAATCATATCCTCAGAACATGTGGCTATCATCAACACTTTCAACAATTAAGGGTTCTCTGAGAACTCCCCATATATATATAAAACTCCCCATATATATAAAACCAAAAGGATTATATTCAGAACTATCTTAGCCCATTTATTTCAGCAAACTCAACATAATTTCTCAAGGGAATGTTAATCTATGTATCTGTATTTATATACCATTCTTTTTCTGACAAGTTGACTGTAATAGGAACAAATTTTCTTCAAGTAGTTTGAATTAATGAGATACGATCATAGATCATGTTAGACATTTAATGTCATCCTTCCCAAGCTCGGACTGGTCTTCATGACCATTTGCTATAGCGTGGGGCCATAATTATAACATGTTATCTTTAGATTCTATCAGCTCACCGATCTGTGTCTAGGAGTCCCCAGCCAGAGGACCACCCCACTGCCTCTTCCTTTACCTCCTTTATCTAGGGCATGCCAGAAGCTTTCTGAAGATAATCCTAACTTTGATTTAATTAAAAAAAAATTCTGGAAAAAGAGAATGTTGACATTTTATAGGAGTTTCTATATGTGGTGCCTTTTATGAGAACTCTGAAATAGTAAATGCTTGTATATTTCATAGCTTATTTTAGCTTTGCTTTGCCTGAAAACTTAAAATGTCTCAAGAAAAGATTCTGATCTTCACTTTGGAATTTTTTATAAATGATTTTCAGCTAAAATAAGTATTTGAACTAATGTTAGTTGATGTCAGCTTAATATTTAGCTAATGTGATTAGATCAAACTAAATTTTATGTTTTGTAATTTTTTTTAAAACCCAGTAGGAAAGTGTAGCATATGCATATAAAATGTAGAAATATTAGAAAGAGGAAAAAAAATAAACCTCAGCATATACTACCATGGCGTAAATTCAAACACTGAGTGTATTCATATTATTCCCAAGGACTATATAGCTCAAGATTTTTTGGAATGCTCATTTTATTGAATACTGCCTAACATAGAATTTCATTTGACATAGTAAAACATTAATGAAAAATATAACCTTTCAGACCATTAGTGATTAATTGCCAATTTTTGAGCAGTTTTTGCCAAGGTAGAATACTCTGTTTCACAAGTCACTTTTTTAATTTATCAAAATATTAATAGAATACTCTTTAATGTATCCAAGATTATAATTTTTACAGTTAAGACATTTGGCTGTTTTTACTTATATCATTATTTCATATTGCAGTGTAGATTCAAAATCATGGCTCAGCAAATTACAGTCATGTGTCTTTGTGGCTGCTTGCATAGATGTAACAAATGTTAAATCTGTAAATGATAGTCTACTGAATTTTCAGTCTTTTTTCCTATCATATTTGTAATTCACAAATTGAGATTTACAGAATTAAATTTAAGTAGAGATTACATATTCAAGGTGCTATGTCATGTCTTCTGTTTGAATATGAAATATTCAAAGTTAAAATACAAATGGAGTATAAAAACCCAAACATGGATGTTTTGAGAGCAGTGGCAGAAGTTAATGAGGTAAAGAGCTCATGAAAGTCACCTACAGAATAAATCAAAATCAGTCTTGGTTTTCAGGAAGAATAGATATTGTCTAGCGTAGGACATGTCAGAAGTCTATTCTCAGTATTTATACTGGTATCTTCTTTTTATTATAAATCATTGTCTAAGTGTTCTCCTTAAATAAATAAATGTGGCCTTTTGGATAAGTGTTAAAAATTTATTTCCATTCTCAGCATCTTTAAACTTTGCTCCAAAAACTATTAGGTATTTTAGATATATTATTGGAAAACAAAATCTATCTTCTTGTCACACTTTGTTTAGATTGCATCTTTCTACAGCAACAATGTGGACTATTTCATTGCTTCACTGAGCTATGGGCCTAAGGCAGCGAGTGGATTCATTAGTCCTCTTTCAGCCGAATGCATGCTACAGTACAAGAAAAAAGCTGCTGCCTATATGAAGTCTTTGAGAAAGGTTTGTGAGCTGCTGTTAACATTTAAATCAGAGGAGAAGTCAGGAATCATTCCAGAGAATGGCAAGAGTTTTCCCACAGTTCATATTGTTTACACTTTATACAATTTTGGGGTACAGGTGGTTGACGAGTGTTGGGAGGGATCTACAGGGAAAAGAAGATGACAGAGACCCAAACTTCCCCTAAGAAGCTTTGCCTGTATTCGTAGGTTATGCTGGACTCGTGTTCCAAGTGCGTGGGGTGAG
>NW_012137858.1:3688271-3745613 GCF_000956105.1 Propithecus coquereli | reverse complement strand
TAATTCTTTCTTTAGACACTAGATTTAAATGTCGAAAATACTAAGACAAAGAGGGAGAGGGGCTAGTGACTCAGTGAGTTATTTTCACTTCTTAAATGAGTAGGAATGAAAAGTTTCCAGTATTTAGTGGTCATTTGAATTTGGGGAGTGGGTGGAGGTGGCAAGTGGTAGAAACTGACACCAATTTAGCTTTTTTCAGAGGTTTATTCACATCAACGTCTGGCTTGTTTTTAGTTTGGAGAATATATATTTTAAAGAGAGCAGAAATAAATTCACCTGAGACAGTATTTTATCCATACTGACCTTATTTTCATTGGAAACATATCACTTTTCTTTTCTTTATTAATGCAATAGGATGTTGGAACTAAAAATTTAATTCATAACATAATTCCTGAAAAACAAAATTCCAGAGATAAACAATAAAATGTAGAATACCTTAAAAATTAATTTTGGATTTTTTTTTAAATATGAGGCAAGTAAGGCTCTAAGAAATTAAGCAACTTTTACCCAACATAGCTAGTAAGTGGCAGAACTATCTGACCTCAAAGCTAATGCTTTTCCCACTCTGCCATTGACCAGCTGCAGGCCAGTCTAATAAACACTCTGGCCTTCACTTCTTGTCTCTCTAAAAGGGAGGATGATATCTACCTTTCAGGATCTTGTAAAAATTAATTGAGCCAATGGAAGACAGTGTGATGCAGCAAAAAGAATCAGACTTGTGAGCTGGACAGACAGGATCCCAAATCCTGATTCTGCCATTTGGTGTAGCTGCTGGGAGCCTTAGTTTTCCTTTTTGAGAAATAAGAATTGTGGGCCTGGAAGGAGCCTTCAGTGAGGTAATGGGAGTAAGGTACCATGAACAGTGCCGGGTACACGGTAATTCCTCATCACAGTAGTTGGTGAAGCATTTGGAATTCACTATAAGATTGCTATTATTTTTATGTAATTCTCAAGCTTTTATTTGCCCTGAGAATTAGAAATTTTTTAACTTCTTATTAAAGCATAACATACTTAACAGAAAAGTATACAAATCAATAATGTACATCCCAAAAAATCTTCATAAGTGAACACAATAATATAATCAATACCTAGATTTTTTAAAAAAGGACATTTCTCTACATAAAGTATACGTTAAAAAAAGTCGCTAGGACCGCAGAAGCCTCCCTCATGCCCCTGTCCTGTGACTACTCTTCTCTCTCCGGAACATAACCATTCTCCTGCATTCTAACACCATAGATTAGTTTTGTTGCCCATTAGTGAACTTTCTATTAAGTGCAATTATGCTGTATATACTTTTTCAAGTCTGGTTTCTTTCATTAAGCACTACATGATAGTTCCAATTGTTCCACAAACATGTCTACGTTTGTATTTTCTGTTTTTTTCAACTTTAGTGAAATGGGTTATTCAAATTATTTTTCTTTGATATTTAGTGATATTGTATACCTTCTTTTTATATGTTTATAGTTCAAGCGTCTGTTTAAATCTTTTGTTGTTGGTGTTTTTTGCCTGTATCTCTGTTGGGTTGTCTATCTTTTTCTTATTGATTTGCAAGAATTCTTAATACATTCTGGATATTAGATTTCTGTGGCATACATGCTTTATAGATTCTTTCATTCTTTGGCTTTCCTTCTCACTCTCTTAAAGACTGATGAGTAGAGATTTTTTTATTTTTACTATACTTCAATTTCTCAATTTATGGTTGTACTCTGGGTATCCCATTGAGTAAATCTGTCCCTATTCCAGGGTCAAACTCTATTTGTTTTTACCTCTGTAAGGTAGTTTTGGTTTACATTCTGTAAAATTTTTTTTTGGCCACTCGAGTTTTGTCTGCATCATTCTCTAAAATGCAAAACTCTGTTACTTTTCAAGGTCCAGCAGAGTTTAGAAAAGATTTCTAAACTGGAGCAGGAAAAAGAACATTGGATGTTAGAAGCACAGTTAGCCAAAATTAAGCTAGAGAAAGAAAACCAGCGAATCGCAGACAAGCTGAAGAGTACGAGTAGTGGGCAGTTGGCTGGGCTGGCCCAAGACAGTGCTGCCGTGTCGAATGCTGCTGGCCAGGATGAAGCCGCAGCTAAGGCTGTGCCAGAGCCCGTTCAGAGCACCAGTCTGGTAAGTATCTTCCTTGTTGTCCTCGGTTTTTTTTTTTAATGCCACTTAGCAAGGCTTTAAGCTAGTGCTTTGTGTTAACCATTGTTATAGTCCGTTCAGGCTGCTGTATCAAAATACCATAAACGGAGTGACTTATAAACATCAGAAATTAATTTCTCACAGTTCTGTTGGGTAGGAAGTTCAGGATTAAGGCACTGGCAGATTCATTGTGTGGTGAGGGTCTGTTTCCTGGTTCATAGACAGCAATCTCTGTACGTGTTCTCACATGGTGGAAGAGGCAAACGAGCTCTCTTGTTGTAAGGACACTAATCCCATTAGGTCACCTCCCAAAGGCCCCACCTCCTGATATCAAGCATTTTGAGGCTGAAAAAGTAACCTCAGATAGAAACTTATTATTTTTAACCCTATAGCATTTCAAAAGTTAAATGCTTATTATTTTCATTAAAATACCTAGTACTGTAATTTGAATATTCAGCCACCTATTATTTATTATAAAGCAAAAAGGTAGCAATAATGTCGAGAAAGTTCTGAGGTCATCTGTTTAAAAATAAAAGAAATAATAACGTCAAGAAGGAAGAAGCACAGAATAACAAATTTCTGGGTTTTGCTGGAATTAAAAATTAATAGAATTTTAAAATATATATTTTAAGTATAAAAATAACACATGTACATTGTAGATAACTAAAAAATAAAGAAGAAGAAAAGAAGAAAAAGATGACATTATCATCAATAACCAAGCTACTACTGTTTCCTACAAGTCATATGGGGCAGAAAAAAGAAAAAAGAAAAGAGAAAAGAAGAAAAAAAAAACCAAAAAAGCTACCACTGTTATCCTTTTTTTCTACAAAATTTCTTATATGGTTGAAATTGTACTACATAAAATTTCAAATCTTTTAGCATAATGTTAATACACAAATATTTATCCTGTTATTAGAAATTCTATGTAAACTTATTGATTCCATAGTATTCCATATCTAATATACCTTAGTTTACCTATAATTAGACATTGGTTATTATTTTTACTGTTTTAAATAATATTTTTATGCATGAGATTCTTTTTGCATGTTAGATGATTTCCTTGGGCTATATTCTCAGGGTTGGAATTACTGGGTCAAAAGGCATGAATGTTTTCAAGTTCCTTGATCTTTAATGCCAAATTATTTTCTAAAAGGACTGTATGGGTTTATACTCTTGTTAGTAGCATATGACAAAATGTTAAAATTATGTATGTTAAAACTTTTCCTTCCATTTGTACAATACCATTCCTTTGAAGGACTTCATGCTATATACCACATTTCCAAACCATAACCCAGAAGTAAGAGATGAGGGTGGGCAGTTGGAATAGATGCATCCATGCAGTTTATTTCATGAAATGCAGTCATAATTGAATATATAAAATTAAACAATTGTGTTATCGTAAGCAGTTTTTAACTAAAAGAGAAAGAGCAATTGCTACTTCTGCTTCATTGCTTATGAAATTATGGCTCTTCTATTTGAAAAGGTCTTATAAAAGACTCTTATATCCAGGTAGGCATAGCATTCATTAGCACACATTCAATAGATATACTGCTCACTGTTCAGAATAATACTCATGAGGCTATTACTTAGACTATATGAAAATTGTTTATCAGGTATCATCTCTGGCTAATAGAATCCATTGAAACTTCCAGTGGTTTCCAGTAGTTTCCAGTAGTTTCCTTAAGTCACCGTACCCAAGCACATGCCCTTCCACCTTGAACAATAACCTGAATTCAATAATTCTGATAGATTTTGAAATCTTAACCCACAAAAGCAAGATTTTAAAAATCTAGCAGCACTTTAATGTGTTTAAAATTGCATTTTTGTTTTCATTAATTTAAATATGAAATTAATGCTTACTAATGTCATAATAACATTACATCAAAATATATTTATTTCTTCTTTCTCCTCTTGAGCTTTCAGCCAGAATGTTTGTTATTTGTGTTTTCTGTTCAGAATGTTTAATTAAAAAACCATAAAAAACTTTCTTTAGCCCTTCTTGGCTATTGCTTTGGAAATAGGTATAGAAATGGTAAGATGAGGTCAAAAGCTGACCTTCTTCTTTCTTCCCAGATGATTTGTTGGGTTTCAGTGAGAATGGGCTAATCAGCATTTTGACAGAGGATTTAGTAATGATTATTATTGGTTCCTGCCTCATGGCAGAAATAGTGAATGCAGCTACCTATCTGCATGCATACCATCCTTGTAGTAAAAGACAATCTGAGGGTGATCTCCTAATACTGCACTCACAGTGCTCTGTAAAACTGTGAACTGAGAAGAGAAAATATTATAATTGTCAAACCTATTGTGTTTGAAATGTAAACATTCAATTTTAAAGATTTTTTTCCTTTATGTTCTAGATTGGGATTTTAACCAGGACATCTGACAGTGAGGTAATGTGCGCTTGGCATCATACTATGTGTTAGTAAATATCTGGCAGCATATTTGTTGGCAAAGTTCTGCGAAAGCCATCTTGGTCCATTTGTTTTTTTCTGACAATTCTAGCAAATGTGGAGCCAGTGTTTTCCCGTTTCATTGATGAATCCATGTTGCTTTTCTCTCTGGTTCTATTTTAACTGTCACCAACAAATAATGGCCTGTTTTTTGTAATTGCCTTGTTGGATGACTTGCCTTGGCAGTTTGACAAGGTGTGGCTCCTGCTTGGCCATCCACTTGCTGGCATACAGCATGCGTCTGAGAGCCATGTTAGTCCTTCCAGTGGGTAGCCAAGAAAGCAGGGCTTTTCAGGGCCTTGACCAACAGTATGCTTGGTAACTCTTTCCAGACCTCAAACTGCATGAACCCAAATCAGATTTGGCTCGTCAGATAGGTTTGCACGTTTGAATTTTGAAATGTTCTAAGATGCAACTTTGTAAACATTAAATGAACTCTGAAGTCATTCAGTCTACCACTCAGTATGGCAGACAGGTAAATATAGTTCAAGTAAATTGGTAAATTCTTTGATTTCCTATTTATCATATATGTAATCTTGAACTTCAGTGTGTATTTTTAAACTAAACTCAATAGTGTATCATTGCTAGAGTAACTAGTAGAAATACCAATCTGGGACAAAGGCCATAAACTGTTCGATAGAGAAGTAGTTTAAATTATTAGTATGTTTAAGAGCATTCGAATTATCTTAAGATAATTTGTGGGAAATCGAGAATGTTCAGATTTTAGGGTTCCAATAAATACCCCTTTTCCCTGCTCTCTTCCAGTTAGAGGAGGACATAGGAGTGAGACAGGTGGAGATTTTAAAAGTTAGGTTTTTGGCTAATCAAAGCTGGAAGAAGGGACATGGTTCCAGTGGGCTTCCCAGTACTTCACTACATTTCTGTTCTCTTGAAGCTACAACTTCATTCTGAGATAGACAGGATGCTGAATAAAAGAAATTTGGGATGTACGTTTACCTGTCATGTCTGAAGTTTCTTTGAGGGGTAGGAAAATAGTGCTTCCCTATCAAATTTCAAATCAAAATGTACAAAATGTTGTCTTTTTTTTTTTTTTTTCCTAGAATTGCTTAGTCTCATTGGCATTTATTTATATGTGTTTGTGTTCTATTTAGGTTCCAGATGTGGAATCTCGTGAAGACCTAATTAAAAATCACTACATGGCAAGGATAGTGGAACTTACGTCTCAGTTGCAGCTGGCTGACAGTAAGTCAGTGCATTTTTATGCTGAGGTGAGTAGGCAGTTAGTTATAATAGGTTGGAGATTTTTCCTAACCTCTGTAGGAATTAGGTCACTGTTCTGTTCTTCTGCTGTTCACTAAAAGACAGAAGTCTTTGTGTTCTATGTCTGTACGTGTCTATGACTTTGGTTGGAGTTCTTATTAATTAGTCTACGTACCAACCAAAATCTTTATTTCAATAAATATAAAACTGATTAGTCATTTCTAACTTACTGCAAGATAGCTGGGAGACTTATAGGTAGGCTTTCATATGGTCACATAACGTGTTTTGGAGCATTCTTGTTACAGATTATTTATTTTAGAGTTATGGACAGGTGGACATTCACAGCTCAAGGAAATTTTATATAGGCAAGTTAGAAAGCAAAATATGCCTGATTTTCTAAAATACTTTTAAATTTCTAAATGATAAGTTTATATAAATTAATTACTATAAATAATAAAATGAAGAATATAAAATTTTCCACCTTTAAAAGATGTACAGTCTCACTTTTTGTTAGTTTCCTCTCTCACCAAATAATTTTTTTAAAAGGATTAGAAAAGCACTATGCAGCCTTTTGTTACAAGAGGCCTGTTTGCTCTTCTGTTACATGTCTTGCTCTTACTCTGTAAATCTATCTTGTCCTTCCTCAATAAACTTTGTTTCATGCTTAAAGAAAAAGGAAAAGAAAAGCACTATGCAATATAATTAATAAAATTATACACAATTCATTGAGTAGAAGGGGGAAAAATGAGGAAAAAAAGAACAGATATCAAAGAGTAAGAAACAAGATAGAATGGATGCTGTTAAACATATAGGAGTATGTTTAAGGTCTCTGATTTGAAACCTTACATGAAAAGATCAGTTATAAATGGCAAATGGAGAATTATAATGTTTAAAATTGTTAAAGAAATTGAAGAAGAAAAGATAACATCCTTTATTGGAACCTGAGTTTGTAATTTTCTTCTGTACTGCAGCAATGGAGAGGTTGATAGGAGGCCAGTTGCTGGAAGTGCAGAGGGGCTTTGTGTCTTTTTCCTGCTAAAATAAATCATGTGCTCAGTGTTGTTCACAAGCAGCCATCGCATACGTGTTTGCTAAGCTGATCGGTAGTGACAGCTTGGTGGAATGCAGGAAGCGGAGAGGGCAGCAGACTGGATGACTTGCAGTGGAACTGCCGTAGCACTGTCTGAGCCACGCAGTGCCAGCAGGCAATCGTATTCTCATTGTTTGCTTCCCTAACTGCTATCTAAGTGTCCCAGACTTGACTGGCATCTTTATGAGGACCTCTGCCTTGCACGTCTCTCTCCCTCTTTGTGAGCTTCAGTGCTGAGCACAGAGTGGGTATTTATTTAATAGGAGGTGGTTGATTTGGTTGGCTGAACTGTCCTGAAATTTTCTTGTGAGAAATGGAATGAGTAACTGAGGAATTTTTGAGACTGTTTTATTTCCAAGAGATTTGTTTATTTTAGTAAATGTCTTTAGCACGATTGTGATACAAGAATTTTAAAATTGTCCTAGTTTTTCCTCATTCGTAAACAGGAAGTGGTGACCCCCTGTATGACTTTTCTGGAATGGTTAGTCTGAGTGCCTGATGTCAACACAGCATTCAAGTATGTCTCAGCAGATCCTCCCTGTCGGTCTCAATGGCTTATCAGAAAGTTTAGTGATCCTTTTAATCTCATACCCTCTTTGAACAATAGTGTGAAGTAGGATTTTTCTTTTTGATCTATTCAGTCTCTGGATAGTCTAGGTTTGGTGGAACCCCCAAAGAAAGGAGCCAGGATCTTTATGGTCCTGCACTCATTTTTTTTCCCTTGTAGACAGAGCATAATCTGTAGGGTAGGACTGTAGAGCTTTTATTGTTCCTGTAATGTGATCTCTAACGAAGGACTTAAAACACAAGAAAAGTGTCTTAGGATCCACATTGCATGGGCGGAAGCCATTGATAACTTTTGAAATAATCACTTCCCTTTTCATCCAGTATAACTATAAATGGATCCTGGGTAAATGTAGGAAGTTCTTATGTTGTTTATAACCATGCATCATCAGGCCAGAGCTAGAAAATAAACACTGATGAGCTTGAGTTGGTAGATGTTTTTTCCCTGACTAAAATGATGAGGATGAGGGCCACTTCTTTTCTATCAGTGTGTACTCCAGTGTGGGGTACAATGCCTGTAGGTGTTCAACAGATATTTGTGGAATGGATGAATGGCTTTTGGCTTTGGGAAGTGTTTTTACTAACCTTCCCTGAAGCAACTTTGGTTTTAGAAAATAAAACGCTTCCTCTAGTAATGGAATGTTTTCTGCTTTTACAGTGCCGAGCACTCTCTAAAAGACTGGCCTTGGCCGAAAAGTCTAAGGAGACATTGACAGAAGAGATGAAACTTGCCAGTCAGAACATCAGCAGACTTCAGGTGACTTCATAAATGTTACCTTAGCAGTTTTAATGTTTTTTTTCATTGAAAGTTCTCAGGCAGCAAAGTCAGAATTTCCTTTCCAAAGTAGTGGCATTTGACCTCTAGACATGCTTTCTTTTCTAACCACTTTATTTCAAACTTATTTTAAAGTAACATCTTACTTATGCCAGGCAAAAAGTGGTTGCGCTGTTTGTTTCTCTGACTTGATTTTAATTTTAAATCATTTTATAGTTAGTGTTTGCTTAAAGAATGCTTATTTACCCATAATCCTCCTTTCTTTCCCCTTCCTTGTAAATACCTGTCATGGTGGGCTGTAGGCATGTTCTGTACACATTACGCTGTTTCTTCTCTTTCCTGTTTCATAAAACTGACCTAAACTGAAAAGTAGGTCTGCAAAATCTTCCTCCTTCCTTGCTCACTGCCTTATTTTAAACCCTTGTTTTGAGAAAGTCCCTGTTGATAAAAACATGATGCCAGGCAAGGAAAACACATCAGCACAGCAACACCCACCACCTCCTCATTTCAGATTAATTAATCAGATTAGTTAGGAGCACGGGATTAGATTTTAGGGGGCTGAAGAGAGTGTGAGAGGTGGGAAGAGAGCCTCTTCCAGATGCTGTCGGGAGGGTTGTGGGATGGTGGGAATGGTCGGAGGCCTCATCTAAGGCTTGGGGAAACCAAGGGGATTTGGAAAGATCATGTAGCCCTCTGGTTTTTCCTACAATTGTGTATCAGGCATAGGAAGAAACCCTTACATTTTTGCAAAAAAATTATGAACATATTTTGAAGGATAAGAAAAATTTTTTCCCATTTCTTTTGACTTTATTCTCTTGTTTGGCCTGTGCCTTAACCTACATGCTAATTGATCAGATAGACCATCTTGATCAGTTGCTTTTACAAATTTTTAGAAATTGTAAACAATTGATATAGTTGCACATATTTTGAGGGTACATGTGATATTTTGATACCTGATACATAATGATCAAATCAGGATAATTGGGATATCTAGCACCTCAAACATTTCTTTGTGTTGGGAACGTTACTGTTCTTCTCTTCTAGCAATTTTGAAATATACAGTAAATTATTGTTAATTATAATTTCCCTACTCCAAATTATTTTAGGAATTATGAAAACTTCAGAGTGGTATGCCTAGTGGGGTTTTTATTTTTCTCTTTTCCTTTTTCCCTCTTTTTCTTTGCTATTTAGGATGAGCTGACAACTACCAAGAGGAGTTACGAGGATCAGTTAAGTATGATGAGTGACCACCTGTGCAGCATGAACGAGACATTATCCAAACAGAGAGAAGAGATTGACACGCTCAAGATGTCCAGTAAGGTATGTGAGGTGAGGTGAGGTAGTCTCTCTGCAATATAATATTTAGCGTTAGGTATTTCAGGAGCAAAAGATGAAAGCATTTATAAATCATTTTCCTTAATATCATTTGTCCTTTTGTCCAAAAGTAAAATTAAATGTCTTTGGCTGAGTTAAAAGCTGAGAAAGTCTGATATTGAAGGCTTTAATGCTATACTTGCTGCTTTTTGGCACTTTTGCATTTCTGCTACTGTTTTATAAAACTTAGGGGGACTCACAAAGGGCTTAGGAGGGGGATTGCTCTTTATTATATGAGTCTAAAATGATACTGTTGAAGAAGAACCTTTAGAAAATTCATTCTCATAAATATCCATATAACCTAGGAATGTCTTACCCTTTAACGCCAGAGACTTCCTTTGATTTCATTTCCGATAAACTCTGTTTGTTCAGACCATGGTTAGTAGGTATTGGGTGATGTGCTTAGGTTGAAATGCATATCCATGGACCATTTCTCTATTATAGTAACATAAGGTATATAGTCTTTTGCCCTTAATCTTGGGAGGCTGGGGGTTCAGTTCTGTGCATCATCTCAGGTTCCTAGCATATTTTCCTAACTCAAACAGTATTATACCACCACCAGCTGGAACTTACTGTCTCTGGCTCGCAATCTTTGAGATCTGCTGCTGCCCCTTATTGATTCAGCAGGCATTTATTGAGTTCCTGCTATGTGCACTGGAGAGGAAAGAGAGATGAATGAATCAAGGTTTTATTTTACCATCTGCTAGTGATAGTGTAAGGCAGCATTCTGCTCATTTGGGGTCTCCTTGGAAAATACATCATGTTAATGCATTGGAATCTGCATTATATAATTTTGTTTGCCAGCATAGTTTCATGATATTTATTGATCTCTTGCTGCTTTGGAGGGTGTCTGATGCTTCTCTGAGCCATCTCTGTGATGACTGTATTCAGCCAATCTGGCCCTTATTATGGTTCTCCAGTTACTTGTGCTTCAGGAAACTTGAGCTTAGAGGTAGGGGGTGGGGAGTTGATCCTCTTGGAGAATGCCACCCTTAACCCTTTGATCCTGCGATATTTCACCAGAGCAATATCTAACTCACTGGTTATATTCATAGTAATGGTAGAAAGCACACACATTAAGGAGATCATGTTTTGGTTTTTCTTATGGTATGTATAATTTATTTTAGTGGTAGTATGAGAAATCATGCTTTAGAACCCAACATTGAAAAGAATTAGCAATGATTTTAGGAAAACATTTAGTCTCCAGAGAGGTAGAAGTATTTTTTTTTATCTGACAGAGTCGCTCTGTTGCCCAGGCTAGAGTGCCATGGTGTCAGTTTAGCTCCTAGCAACCTTAAACTCCTGAGTCAAGCTATCCTCCTGCCTCAGCCTCCCGAGTAGCTGGGACTACAAGGCGCACACCACCATGCCCTACCATGCCCAGCTAATTTTTTCTGGTTTTAGTAAAGATGGGGTTTCGCTCTTGCTCAGGCTGGTGTTGAACTTCTGAGCTCAAGTGATCCTCCCACCTTGGCCTCCCAGAGTGCTAGGATTACAGGTGTGAGCCACTGTGCCAGTCCGAACTATTTGGTTTTGAATTGAGAAGGGTAAATGTTGAATACAGCAAAGTTCATTGTCCCAAAGGTAATTGGATTGTGGCTACTTAAGAAGTTAGGGAATTTTCAAGTCTTCTCAGAGCTTTTAAGCTATTTTTTTTTTTGAGACAGAGTCTCACTGTGTTGCCCAGCCTAGAGTGCCATGGCGTCATCCTAGTTCACAGCAACCTCAAACTCCTGGGCTCAAGTGATCCTCCTGCCTCAGCCTCCCGAGTAACTGGGACTACAGGCATGCGCCACCATGCCCGGCTAATTTTTTCTATATATTTTTAGTTGTCCAATTAATTTCTTTCTATTTTTTGTAGAGACGGGGTCTCACTCTTGCTCAGGCTGGTTTCGAACTCCTGAGCTCAAACAATCCGCCCGCCTCGGCCTCCCAGAGTGCTAGGATTACAGGCGTGAGCCACCCCGCCCGGCCCTTTTAAGCTATTTTTAAAAATACTTGTCATTAAATAAAACTCTGAGTAAGAGACCCTTCTTCAATTTGGAATTTATGTTGTTAAACTTTCTTTGATCATTCTATAATCCCTGTATTTTGCTTCCCCTGCCCCCACTGCTTATTAGTAATTTAGATTGCTATAGCATCATCTTATGGCTAAGGTGACATTGTCTCCATTGGATACCAAGTAAACATCCTAAACCATTTGCTTGATATTATTTTGCTCTTAGTGTTTGTATTCTGCAAGCATTTTTTACTTACATGAAGAAAATGGATTTATACCTAAAAGTTAAATATAGGAATTTATTTGATTTCATTTCTTTCTTTTTTTTTTTTTTTTTTTTAGAGACAGGGTTTTGTTCTGTCACCCAGGCTAGAGTGCGATTGTGTGATCATAGCTCACTGCAACGTCAAACTCCTAGGCATGAATGATCGTTCTGCCTCAGCTTCCAGAGTAGCTGGGACTACAGACACATGTCACTATACCTGGCTAATTTTTTGTAGAGACAGGGGTCTCACTGTGTTGTCCAGGTTGGTCTTGAACTCTTGGTCTCAAGTGATCCTCCCGCCTTGGCCTCCCACCTTGGGATTACAGGCATGAGCCACCATACCTGGCCAAATATAGGAGTTTAATTATTAATAGAAGGTATTCCTAAGTAGTGAGCCTCTCCAGAAAGAAGAAAAGTTAGACAAAACTGTAAAGTCCAAATCTCTATATTTGAGGAATTGGGAATAAGTTAAGGCATCTTCCTTCTAACTTGTTCTCTGCTCATATTTAAGCTTACTTTTGACAGATGATTGGTGCCATTGGGTGTTAAATTGCCATGTATTCAAAATTATTACCTATTAAGACCTTTAAAAGGTGTTTATTTAAACAACAAACATGTTTAAGCTAACCGTTTTTTTATTCAGGTTCATGAAATCTTACTCCCTTGTCTTTAGAACAAAATGAATGTTTGAGGTTTTGATAAATCAAAGATAATAGCTTTCTTTTCTTTATCACCTACCTTCAGCCCCTAGAAGGCTAGGGTCCATAGAAGTAGAGAGTGAAACATAACAAATTGCTTAGTGATTACTGAATAAAAGTTAACAATGTGGTAGTTATCAGCTAGCCTCCCTTTTGGAAGCTGAAGTGTTCCACAGTGAAATATGGCTTTCAGACAGCTTGGTTTATAAACTATGTGAGTTCGTTTTTTTTTTGTTGGAATTTTGTGTTCTTATTGTTGGTATTTTTCTTTGTACAGGGAAATTCTAAAAAGAACAAGAGTCGATAGTTTTCAAATAGCTGGTTGGCGACTGTTCTTTCCAGAGCTGCTTCTGCTGCACAGAGCTGCAAGGCCGAGACTCCACGTCCAGTCCAGGAAGCCGAAATGTTGTTGGACCCAGTAAACTAGTCAGTGTTATAAATGGCCTTGAGACATTTAAAATATATTTGTAACCAATAAGGCAAATACAGAATTTGATGTTGGCAGTACAATGGAAAACAATACACATACCATGGATATTGTAGGTTTCCTTATGCTGTTTTTACTGTGCACTTTTTAAAATTAGGTTTTAATTTCAGTATGTAAGAACAACAAATATTTTGTATATTTTCAAATTCAATTATATGGTAATCAGTTTGGTATCTATGGAATAGATATATGTTTCTGGAAAAAATGCTTAAATTGTGAAACTGTCATTACTTCTTAATAATTGAAAACAGTCTCCAGATTCTTTTTTAAAGATTTGTTCATATTCTCTCTCTGTCTCTCTTTCTGTCTCTAGCTCTCTTTCTCTTTCTGTCTCTTTCTCTCTTTGAGGGGGAGGGAGCAAATCTTGCAAACTTCAGATCTTGTGGGTTTATGATCATTGTCTTCAGCTCTTAGGTACTCTCTCTGTGTTAGAGTAATAGCTAAAGGAAATTCATGTCAATAAATTCGTACTTACATCAAACTTTCAGTCTCTCTATGAAAATTTGATAAAGGAAACTGAAGCCTATTAAAGTAGGCTTTACAAAATATATCAAATCCCAATTGACTTAGATATAATCTAATTTCCCAAATTGGAATAATTGTATGGTTAATCCTTTAGTAAGGCTCTTGAGTTTTGGCCTCGAAAGCCACTTACACCGCACTTCAAGCAAGGATTCTGAGCCCCTTAAGGCTCTCCTTGGTTTCTCTCGTAAACATTTTATCATTTCAGTGTCCATCTCAGGGGTGTCTCTCCCAGCACTCCTCACCCCCTACTCCCGAGGCCCTAAATACATGGCTCCTTTCTGAGTTGCTTGCACAGGCCCATTTTACCCCTATGTCCAAGTCCCCAGATTAGCTGAAGGGTTCCTGAACCCCTTTCCTCCCCACCTCCCTGCCTGTAGCGCCGTCTCCCTTGAGGCTACTCTCTAGGCCGTTGCCAGTCACCCTCCAAAACGTTTTATTCTATTCACCTGAGAGCCCATCACCAGCTTCCCTCCCTGCGTGGCACAAGGGCCAGCTCCTGGGCCTCTGCCCTAAGTCCTCAGCAGCCTGCCTCAGAGACAGGCTCTGGTTGTTATGCCCAGTCCTCACGGCAGCGAGAGTCTTTGGATCCTGACTTGGGAGTCCCTGCGTTAGTCAGTTGAGTGCCATTCTTCTCGGCCCTTCAGGTCCTACCCCCTTACCCTCTCTTTCCTGTGCCTTGCCCATTGCCAGTTCTCTATCAACCGAACCAGCTGTTTTCACTGTAACTGTGCCTAGGCCCCCAGACACTGTGAGGGAAACATCAAACAACCATGCTGATTAGCTCCGTCATGCACTTCGGGTTTCAAGCCCCTGCCAAACTTTCATTGTTCTGGGACAGTCCTTTGGCGTTTTTAGTCCATTGGCTACTCTGCTTCTCTCCTTAAGCCCTGTGCCCATCGTTCTCAGGGTCTACACCATCAAAATCACAGCCTCTCAGCAGTAAGTACTTCTCAGCCGCCACACTTGTTTATGTATCTACCCATCCTTACAGCTCTCCCCTGCTTCAGAGGCAGAGGTGTCCCTGCTGCCCTTAAAGCTAACCTCTTTCTGATGTCTTAATGCCATTCTTTTCTAGTGCTTGTTTTTTTCACTTTTAGATCTTCAATTTTTCATGCTGCTGTCTCCTCTCCCTCAGCTGCCAAACAGACTGAACTTACCCCATCCTTTAAAAAGTTCAGACTCTGAAGCCAAACTCTCTGAGTCCTTATAAATGAGTTAGCATTTCTGTGCTTCAGTTTCCTTATCTGTAAAATGGGGATATTGATAATATCTACCTCCTGGGATTTTTGTAAGGATTAGATGAATTAATGTTGTAAATTGCCTAGAAGAATACCTGGTATAAAGGTTATTTTAGTAATACATGTTACTGGTAATATTATTGTTATTGCAACTTTTATTATTTCTCTTTCTCCTTCTCCCTTTGTCCATATGCTTTCTCTTTTACTGCTAGACTTTGTGGAAGACTGATCAGTCTATAATTATTGTCTTCCCGTCTTCACCATGACCCATTTGCTCTTTAACCTGGGGTAATCAAGCTCCTTTGCCCACCGTTCTATTGAAGTTGTTTTGAGCGTTGCCAGGGGCGACCTAATTTCCAAGTCCAGTAGCTTCTTTTCATTTGTGCTTTTGCCTCAGTTTTATATAATATGGAACACTCTTCCTCACTTTCTCTTTTGAGGTCTTTTCTTCCCTTGGTTTTTCCAACACTTCTTTCTCTTATATTCTTGTTCTCTCTCCCTGTGAAAATTCCTTCTCATTCTTTTCTCTGGCTCCTCTTCATCTTTCCTTTAAATGTTCGAGTTCCCCGAGGTTCTCTCCTGCCTTCTCTCAGCCGGTCTGTACTGATATATTTCCAGTCTTTTCAGCTTCGACCTCTTCTGAGCTACACCCAGAGTTCTGCTGCCCTGTGAATTCTCTACCAGGATGTCCCACAGGCAGCTCACAATTTAAGAGGCTCATTCAGTGTTAAATTCCCTCACCCAATTTCTCCCTTTTCTTCTTGCCGTCTCACCAGACCTGTTTCTTGCTTTATATTCATTCATTCAACAAATATTTATTGAGTACCTGTTATGTACTGGTCACGATCCTAAGTGCTAGGATATAAAAAAATAGACAAGTGCCCTCATTGAGTTATCTTAGCATGGGGAAAGAAAATAATAACAAGAGAAGTAAAGTGTGTAACGTGTTATAAGGTTTTAAATTCTGGGGAGAAAGAATAAAGCCAGGAAGGGGGACAAGGACCTGATGGGACATTGCTCTTTAGGTAGGAAGACCAGAAAGGACTGACAAAGATGTGACATTTGAGGAAAGACCTGAAGAAGACGAGCGCACGAGCCGTGTGGAAATCTAGGAAGGAGCGCTTCAGAAAGCAAGAATAGCAAACGCTAAGGTCCCACGGTGGGAGTATGCCCCGAGTGCAGGAACAGCAAGGCCAGTGCTGGTGGAGCGGGGAAGGAGCTCACACAGGGCGATGAGAGCAGAAGGTGACAGTGGCCAGATAACTGTGTCCTGTAGGTTGGGGAGGCTTTGGCCTTGACTCTTAAGAGTGTTAATGGGAAGCCTTTGGAGGGTTAGGGACAAAGGAGTGATATCTTCTGACTTAGAATTGTTGGCTGTGCTGCTGGGAGTACATTACAGGGGAAGAAGGATGGAAGGAGAGAGAGCAGTTAAACTGTTGCAATAACAGGAGGCTACTGAGAGATCATGGTGGCTGGGACAGTGGTGTTGGCAGTGGAAGTTGCGTGAAATCTGTTCCTAGATTTATTTTGAAGACGGAATACAGTTCACTCACAGATTTATCTAAAATTTTAACTCTTTTCCCCTACACTTCTATTAGTCTTCTCTACTATATTTTACTCCTTAATACTAACATAATCTAACCTATGATATGTTTTTCTTGTTTATTACCTGTTTCTACCTCTAGAAGATACAGCGCCTTGAGGCAGGTGTTTTTTCTGTGCTGTGTTCCTCGTGCCTAGCACACTGTGTGGCATCCGTGAATATTTGTTGAATGAATGTTCATTGGACAGGATGTGATGTGTGAGAGAGAGGGGGGAGTCAAAGATGAAGCCAGGGGCTTTGGCCTGAACAAACTTTACTGAGAGGAAGGACTGCGGGAGAAGCAACTAGCTTCCACCTAGTGGTAAGGTAAGCCAGAGACCTGGGAGTCACCTTTGATCCCTCCCTGCCTCACACATCTCATTGGTTATTGTCTTATTGATTCTTCTTGCCTTTGCAGTGTGTCTCGCTTCTAACCTCTCCTTACTCAGTACTTTAAATTGAGCCCTGGCTACCATCGTCTGGACAATTCATCTTCCTGTACTCTAGTCCTCCCACCCCTTCTGCCAGGTCATCCTTCTAAAACATCTCTTCTGGCCATTTTGTTGATGGAAAGCCTTCAGAATTGCTCCTCACTGTCTGCAGGGTGAGATCTAGTAGTAGTATGTGCCTGTGACACTTGTCCAGCTGGCTTGGGCTCACTTTCTCCTCATTCTCTTCCGTGCACCCAGTGTGCTCACCGTCTACTTTTATAAAAACTCAGACCTCTGGGTCAGGAAAAGTTTCACTTCTCCTGAGCAATGGGCCTATTTTCCTCTTAGATACAATGCACATCTTGGGATTGTTTCCCTCTCTGCTTTTGTGGCTAAGACCTGTATCCCCCTTGGCTGTGAGCTGCCACCAATATTGCCTTGCATGGCGTCTGGCCCCATAGACCCATAGTCCGTGCTGTGGACTGCTTGGCCATTCTGTAGAGGTCAGTCCTCCTAGGAGGTTTCCTAGGGCTCAGGGACAGGGCTGTAGAGGGTGCAGTTGAATCCCTGGCAAAATTGTGCCTTTTTGACTTAACTGCTAAGATCTTTGGCTCTCTTGGCAGAGTCACTTCCCAAGGTAACCGCTGTTTATTAACCAACTACACCTGAGTCAGGTGTAGGTAAGACTTGGCAGGTATTATTTCATTTAAACTTCCCAACAACTGTATCTCATACGTACTATTACAATCTCCATTTTACAGGTAGAAAACTAGGCGTAGAGGGGCTAAACAACTTGTCCATGGTCACACAGTACATGTTGAAGCCAGGACTCAGATCCAGGCTAGTCTGACTCGTAAGCCTGGATAGTCACTACTATATTGTGAGACTTTTAAATTGGGGCTTTCAACTCCTTAAGATACTATATATTTGGAAGATAAAATATTAAATTTCTCAGTAACTCCAGTATTTCATTCAACTTCCCCTTGGCACATCTTCATTAAATACCTGTTACCCCTTCTTTCAATCAGCTTTTAGTTATTAATAGCTGCTTGTGCTGATTTAAAGGCCCTGGCACATTTTGCCTTTGATGTGATTTTTTCCTCCTCTGATCCTTTATTTTTATTTATATATTCTATGTTACACAAACGTTTCTAACCACCAGACTCTGGATTTTATATATTTATGCCACGATGCTGTCCCTTCCTTCTATTCCTCTTTCTGTACAAACTTTGTTATTATTTTATTATAGGAATTTTCTGACATACCCAAAAGTAGACTAGTGCAAGCCCTATGTCTCCGTCACTCATTATGAACGTTTTGCCAATCTTGTTTTATCTTTTTCCACGCTTCTTTTTTCCTGGCATATTCTAAGGCAATGCCCAGATATTGAGTCGTCTCAATACTTGAGTTACATACTTTTGCAAAGATGGGGCGTCTGTCTCACCCCTGCCCCCACTCATTCAGCGAGTGTGGCCGAGGCCTGCTGCGTGCTCAGCGCAGAGCAGAGCAGTGGCCGTGCACACGGCAGATGTGCCGCTGCCCTCCAGGGCTTACGGCCTGTTAGTGAGGCAGAGAAGCGAGCCCACAAATCGTAGTCACAAATTGTCATTTGTTGTGCATCCTGCCCTGGGATTATCTCAGACTGGGCAGTAAGCAAGAGATAATACACAGAGGCAATTTTTTTAACTAAATATTCTATATTTGAATCAAAGCTATGAACTTAGCGTGAGTCAGGCTTTTCTAAAACACTTATTACTAAGAAAAAACAAAACAAGGCAAAATAAAAAACCAGTCTCCTGATCCTTCCCCTGTATCACACTCCCCAGAGAAAATCCATTTTCACTCACTGTCTTGGTATCTGTATTTCCAAGTGACACTCTGCTTTTGCTTTTCCCGTTAGGCATTATTAATTGACTTTGCAGTGGAAGATGAAGATTTGCCTGGTTTATCCGCTGCCCCCTACCCACCCCCACCGCCCACTGCCCACCACTCACACATATATACTTTCTCTTCAAACTAGTTACGTCAACATTTGGAGTAGTTCAATATTCAGTGTATGCTTCATTATGACTATTCAAATGCTAGTGATAAGCTGAGTCATATAAGGTACTATGACGCCTTTTCCTTTCCTATAAACCTCTTGTTTTCCCCAGAGTTAATAACTATCTTTTTTTTTAAACAAAAAGTTACTGTGTTTTCTATGGTATTTATCACTAATTTGTTCCTAGATTCTCTCCCAGGTATATAGCTCTCCTCTCAGTGTGGTCAAATTCAGTTTGGGTGTTCAACCAAGTTCATCTTCCTCAGGAAGTCTCTCCCAGAGCCCTCCGACCAGCTCCAGACTGTCCTGGTTGTTCTCTGAGCTGGCGGCACTGCTGTTGTCTTGGGATCTCCCTTCCTCAACATCCTGGGCATCAAGTGTCTCTCACCCTTAAACAACCCTCTCTCAACTCCATGAGCCCTTCCAGTGACTGCCCTAGCCCTCTAATTGCCTTTGCAGCCCACCTATCAAAAGAATTCTCTCTCTTGTCTAGGCCTCTTGTGGCATGGAGAGAAAAATGAGAGGAAATTCTCAGTCTGGGCACAGAGTAAGGATTGGAGTACACATCGGAGTGAAAGCCAAAAAAAAGGGCTTTAATAATGGTGCATTGCTTTCTGGAGAAGATGGAGTTTTCAGAACTTATTGAAATGACATTTCCTGCTTTTTTCCTGATTACATATCTCATGCCCATTGTTGAAAATTTGGAAAATGAAAAAGAGTATCAAGAGTACACATCTCTCTTTGTAGAGATTTGGCTGTTAACATTTTCGTTTATTCCTGCTCTTATTTCATGCATATATAAAATATGGAGGTTTTTTGGTTTTTGTTTATTTGTTTGTTTTTGAAACAATTTCTCTGTCGCCCTGGTTAGAGTACAGTGGCATCATCATAGCTCAGTGCAACCTCAAACTCCTGGGCTCAAGCGATCCTCCTGCCTCAGCCTCCCAAGTACCTGAGACTACAGGCACGTGCCACCACGCCTGGCTAATTTTTTCTATTTTTAGTAGAGATGGGGTCTTATTGTTGCTCAGGCTGGTCTTGAACTCCTGGCCTCAAGCGATCCTCCTGCCTCTGCCTCCCAAAGCGCTAGGATTGCAGGCATGAGCCATCTTGCCTGGCCTTAAAATACGTTTTTAATCACAACTGGGATTATAAGAAATTCCAAATGAGGAAAAAAAGATTCTTTAGTAGGAAGCGGGGGTAAGTTACCTGGCTGTACAGTGCCGGGGATGTCTGGGATGCCATTGACATCGTGTTGCACAGCAAACCCAGCAATCCTGGGTGGAACAAGAGCCTCCAGGCACTGCTTGAGAAACTGATAAATAGCTTGTATCCTGTTACATCATTTGTCAGCACCCTCCTGGCATTAAGTTGGTACATGCAATACTGCTCACTCTGCAAAGCTGATAAAATTGGTTTCCTCCATTGCTTTTGGTAAAAAACTCTATCAGTTCAATAGATACTTTTTAACAACATGACCACTTTTCAAGTTCATTACCCATTAAAGCAAAACAAAAACTCAGCTACACAATTTCTAAGCAAAGTATTGTAAAAAAAACATAATTAAAAGGAGGACCCAATTAGCTAAGAAAGCCACCAAAAAAGTTGGACCGAAAAGCTCCCTCCAAATGACTATGAATTAAAGTAAAAATCCTCAGAGAGAAAAAATGTGCAGTTTATAGTTTTGTTTTATTGAGCATTGACCTTGGAGGTTGCTCCCAGGTCTTAAAAGGCTTCAAACTCCTCTATAACTTTAACATATGACGATAGCAACATAGTTGGTTGATGATGGCTAAGAAAACATGTGGCAGAGCCATACTGACAAGGGAATAGTTTTACGATAGAAGAGGAAGCTTCTGTTCTCAGCTAAGAGCCATGTCCTCATACGCCGTGGTGGTAAGTGGAAAGTTTGTCAGTAAGTGGTTGCCTCTTTGTCTTAAACTTTAAAGCAGTTTAGTAATTAGCTCCAAATAAGGAAATTAACTGGCAATCAAAGTATTCAAGCAGGCAAACCCATTATAGCTCTTCCAAACCTTTGGGAAAAAAAGGTTAGAGAGCATTAGAATAACCTTTTTCATAAGGAGAGGATTAGAAGAATTGAGTGGTAGGTGGAAACATGCTGGAGGCTGTTGTCTTGTTTGCAGGTGTGGGGGCCTCAGAAGGTCTCTCTCCGTTTAGAACCCTTGTGTTTGTTTTACCGTGGGCTTTAATTATGCGAACTCAACTCCACTGCTCTGAACATTAGAGAGTAGCTGAATAGCTAGTGGTGACATCCTGTAGACCCAAGAATAGAAATAGCAATTCAGTTTAACAAAGTGTCATTCACATACATCTTGCTCAGATGCTGAAAAATATTCTCCCTTTCTTCAGCTTTCTTGTATTTCTTTAGGATACCTCTTCTGTTGTGTTCAACTGTCAACACATTTCATGTAGTTATTTTCACGCATACCATCTCCCTGAACCATGCCTTATACTTACTCCCCACAGTGCCTAGCAGAAAGTCTCGTACATGGTGTTCAATAAATGCTAGTTGGATACATTTTAGGGATCAGGCCAAGAGACTGGCCAACTGTAGCAATGGTCAGTATGGCTGAAGCCACACCTAAAAGTGTCCCATCTTCAGGACAAAAGACAGCCAATCTTGGGCTATTTTGAACTGATTAAGTGATCATGTCCCTAAATATCATTCATTTCAACTGGCATTCTCAGTAAAGAAGTGGGCTTTTTATTTATCTCTGGAAATTTCCATCCAAAGAGTATTTGGGTTTTCTTACAGAAAAAGTCATTTAGCAACAGTGTGTTCATCAAACATCAGGGCAGAATGCATCCTGGACCTTAAATGGTGATTTTTTATTTTTCCTGTTTCATTTTAACTATTGTTGAAGCCATGCACTGGGTAATATTTTTTGAATATGATTTTCCAAAAAGCCCTTACTTTATTTTGAATGAGTGTTGTAATATAATAGTAAATAGAGATTTACTAATCAAAGTTTTTAGAGAGGAATGTTCTTGTCAAGCATTTAGGACTCGGCCTGTCCCTCCCCTTGAATTTATATTAATGGATCCTGACAGCTTCAGCTGACATGAGTTTTGAGGAATTCCAAGTTAATCTACTTAGGTCACATCTAAACACTTTGGAGACATCTTATTAAACAGTGTGGAAGTTCTAAATGTTTCCATGAAAAGGCTGCCAGAAAAGGGAAATCTGTTAATAAAAAGGAGAATGACATAGTTGTAGGGTCTACTTATTGTAGAGCAACAAAAAGAACAGGAACTGGAGTAAAATGAGGTCACAGCTGTGATGAACGGCTGTGATGGCTTAGCTATTGAAGCCAGGCTAAGCTGTTTACCACCAGATTTTGATACAAAGGAACACTGCCAGAAAGGGTCCTTTGAAAATATGTGGTGGAGTTATGAGAAATAAATCTGCATTCATGAAAGTGGCAATCGTTGGGGGCAACACTGAGTCACACAGAAGGGCAGGGCTTGTCCTTTGCAAAAGACAAAATGGTTTTCAATCAACTATAGTTAGTCCTTAGAAAATTATGGGCCTATTTGTTTTGCAGAAATGTCAAAGTTTCCAAAAGAGATTTCTTTCTCCAGGTTGGCTAGCTACTAATATATACTGCTTATTTCAAAGATGACAGAATTTAAAAGGTGCACTCTGAACTCTATTTAAATCAATGATAATTACTGTTTGTCAAATGTGTTATTTCCTCTATGAGTCCTATCTCCAGTTAGCTGTGGCATTTTCTGAGATGGGCTGGCCTCTTTGGAAGGCCTACTGGCGAAGAGTGGGCTGGACACAGGACACAAGAGGTTCAATCTGGGGATTCAATTTGAGAACCCCAAAATGGCTGGGGTCAAAGCACAGGGACAACAAAGAGTTGCCACCTCTCTTTTTCTTCCCTTCCTCCACTTCCCACTTCCTTTGTCCTTCTTGCTCCCTTCTCTCAGCTTTTTACCAGAAGGCTACCTTAGGGGCCGGGTAAGGCCTGGTTCCACAGAAGAATCTTTGAAAAGTTACCAGTCAGTTGAGTTCTATTCCCTAGGCTCTCACTAGCCCCTCATCAACCCTAGGCCAACACTAGGAAGGTAGCTGGGAAATAGGGAGATGACGAGGACCTGGTGACTTTTTCTGTTTGTGTAGGATGTCTTAAGCATAAACACAATTAAAAATTTTTTCTGAGAACCAAAGTATCCTAAATAGGTCCCAGCTGTGTGACTTCAAGCACTCACCTCCCCTCTCTGAAGGTCAGTCTCCTTCCTGAAATCCCTCTGGGCGTGTTCTTAACACTGCTGGTGGTTGAACTGGTGGTTGAATAGGGTACTGAATATCTGTTCCATTCCAACAGGGAGCCCAAGGTAAAAAACTGACTACACCAGCAAGAGCATTTAAGCGAATCATACTGCTATGCAAATGAAAGAACGTGTTCAATCCGAATTCCCTCATTGCCTTTCCCCCATCAGGCATAGCACTTCAAGCTTCAAGAAGAGATGCTCACCAGGGCCTCCCAGCTCCTCTCCTTGGGTGCAATCCCTCTCTTCCCAGGCAGTCCATCTTGCAGACTGTTTAACCAATATTTCTCAATTGCCATTTTGAATCCACAAGGACTTACTGGGTGTCTACTATATGCCAGGCTCTGGGAACACAAAAGTGAATATGACACCACTGGGATCAAAATAGTCCTTGGTTTAAAAACTTTCATGGATTTCCTATTTTCTGCTTCATGCTTAGCTCCACCTTCCCATCCAAACATTTCCCACTTCCCCCAACGAGCTTTCCAATCTTGCCAGCCTCCAAAGCACCATTCCCCAGGCGTGGAATGCCCTCTTATCTCCCCTCTGAGCTTGTTCAAACCCAGCTCAAATCTCTCATCCAGGGTTTTGGTGTCCCTCCAGGGTAAAAAGGGTGGGGGTGGGGAGACACCTTCTCCTTTTATTCTGACTGGCTCCTGGTGAGGCCCCACTGAGGAGGCTGAGATGAAAGTGACTTGTCCACACTGGATTAGGGACTACAGGCGGCCCTATAACCTCTGCTAGGAGGACAAGTCAACTCCGCTTCTTCCTCTCTCTATAACCTCTGCTAGGAGGACAAGTCAACTCCGCTTCTTCCTCTCTTCGCACTCTGCAGGTGGCGCACAAGAAGCATCCCTAAATATGGGGTTTCACCTTTACCTTTCATCTTACCCTGCAAAGAGGGCTGGTCCCTTCTGAAGGGAAAAGAAGAGGTACTCAATAGAGGCATCAAAAATAATTCTTTAGTTCTAATCACAAGAGGAAAAACAAACTCACTAAATCAACTTGGAAAGCACCATCACGAAGTCCCTCCATCACCCCCACCCAGAGGTGAGGACAAGGTGCCAGGGACGCCAGGTGGCTTAAGACCTGCCAAGGGTCCAAGCCGTCTGCTCCAAGGGAGTAACTCATATACTCACCCCGGCCCCACCTTTTGCAGGAGGGAGCTTCTTCCTTCTCTTGGGGGGCTGAAGACTTGGGGACAGAAGATGCGCCAGAGGGAAGAGAATGGAGAATCGGACACCAGAAGAACTTCGGGGGACTCGTGGTGGGAAAGAAGGGAGGAGGAGAGAAGGGAGGCCCCGGGGTGGGGGGCGGCGCTGGAACGGGAGGAGTCACTGCGTGGCCGCCCCCTCCCTGCCCCTCCCCTCCGGTTGGGACCCGGCCCTCCTCCTCCTCGCCCTTCTCCTCCCCCTTCTCCCCCTTCTCCCCCTTCTCCTCCCTCTCCTCCCACTTCGCCTCCTCCCCCTCCTCCTCCTCCTCCCGGTGTGGATGGCGGCAGCCAGATTCGGAGCCCCAGCCGCGCTGCCCGTGAGTGACCAGCCCCAGGGGACAGAGACGGGGAGGCATGGGGAACCCCCTCTCCAGGGCGGGGCCTCCCCCAGTTCTCCGGGAAAGCTTCCCGGCCAGGAGCGCGGGCGGCCCGGGACTCGGGCATCACCTGGGCCCGCCGGACGCCCCCATCTCCCCCACACCCGCGCTTGCTGCCCCCAGAGGTGCTCCGGGCCCGCAGGGGGTGGGCCCCGCCCGGGCTCCCTCTCCTCACCTCTGCTCTGAGGCTGCTGCTGTGACCTGGGTCCGACTCTAAAGAGAAAGAAAACTCAGCAAAGAATCCAGACTCGGTTCCACGAGCGGGCCCCGGGAGCTCGCACAAACCCGCGCGCGGTGCCCCGACCTTTCGGACCTGGGTCACCAGCCTCGGTCCCTCATCCTCCCTCGGGGGCTCTGGATCACCCCCACCCCGGACTTTCTTTCTTTCTGGATCCTGCTATTCGCGCTGCTACCTCCTCTCCCTCCCTCCTCCCTGAGAGACGCGTGTCCCCCCGGGTCCCCTCAGGCAGCCGAGGTCTGCAGCCCCGTGTCCCCTCCTGCCCTGGAAGGCGAGAAGTCAGGCCGAGGGGCCACAGCCGCAGGGGCCGCCACACTTGCCCAGATATTTCCTGCAGGAATGACATTCACTGGAATTTAGTGTTGGGTCCCTTGTCCCCACAAACTGAACCTTGTGGATGCGAGGGAAAATTAAAATATATTCCTCTTCAGGATTTTACTATTTCTATTGGTTTGGCATTTTTTTATTTTAAGCTCTGTAACTGTGCTTTCTTCCAATAATAACGATACGTGATGCAGTTATCCTTTCTAATTCTGAAAGACAGAAACGGGAAAAAAAGATGATTTTTATAAAAGGAGAGGGAGAAAAAGAATGCTTGCTAAAAATACTGTGCAGAACCTGATCTTTGGCGAGGAAAGACTTCAATCCACACTCGACTGTTTTAGTGGGAGACAGAAGTTCGGTGTAGCTTGCTGTCAGACTACCCCAAACAGACTATTACAGCCTCCTCCAGGCTAGAAGTTTTAATTTGCCTGACATGACCCCCAGCGTTTGTTGGCATTCCCAGCCTGGCATCCCCTCTGCATTTCTCCTCCCTCCTGCTAGCTCTCCGTCTTCCTCCCAACTCCCCCACTCCCACTTTCTCTCTCATAACAGGGAGTTGTGAAAACAGAGGCTAAAATGAGCTGGACCACAAAGAGAAAACAGCTCCATTTATTTTCATCCCGAGGCTATTGCTTCAGCTACACTCTTGATTGGGTGGAAGAAATGTTTGGTTCATTTGTGTGGTTTTTATGTCAGGTCTTATTATGGTTGAATCAGTGTTTCCATGACGGGCTTGGTTCTCTGGGTGCTGGAGGGAGTTTATTAATTCTCAGATGGGTCTGGACAGATCAAGTCTGGAGTCTGGAGATTTTTTTTAGGGATTATCTGGGTTGATATTGCAAACCTCTGCCCACTCACTCAAAACCAGAGCAGGGGGAGCAGCCTGAGCCCGGGTTTACTTCCACATGACCTGGGAAGGAAAAGCTTTACCAAGGAGTAAGCTGTGTGAGCAGGGTTTCAGGGGGGTGTGGAACTTTTACTGTTTTTAAGGAGAACACACTTCTCAAGAACTTTAGCCACTCCCGTTTCCATACAAACAATAAATGTGGTTGTAACAAGTGTAGTAGATCAAATTCTGAACAGTCCATCAAAACAGGTCAAGCTATTTGGAAATAAAGATTTTTTTAAAATGAATTTCATTGGAAATAAAAGTTTATTTTTAAAAGGATGTAATTCACTTCTCTCTGTGGCTTCAGTTTAACAGTTCCCCATTAGTATGAATCAGTAAGGTTTTACTGTAATCTTAAAACATCATTGATAAGGAAGTGTTGTGACTTCCATCCAAAAAGAAAGCCCTTAAGTTTTGAACTTGTTTGGCCCTGTTACTTAGAAAAACAATGTACTGTGCTCAGATAAAAATCTTTAGTCTCTTCCTCTTCCTGAGCAATTTTAATAGTGTATTTAATATGCTGGAAGTCAACCTTATATTGTTTGGAGAAAAACTGCCTTTCTGCCTTGTTTAGCTTTTGCAGCACCTCATGGAATCTTTATAAACTGTTAATCTTGCCACCTGTCCCAAGGGTTTGCTCAGCAGCCCCAAGGTAGGCTGGTGGGGATGTAAGGAAGGCCACAAGGAGTCCTTGATCTAAGAAGGTGGTCTGGATGGAGATGGAGCCTGCATCCCCCAAACAGCCAATAGAAAGCAGCCAGTTATCATCTGGACAGGTCAAATGAGTTAGAAATATATGAAATGTGGGACTGGTGGAAAGGGAGGAGGGTTGGGGTGGTTAAGAAGTAAAATAACCCAAAGGAGGATACCATGTGGCCTTTAAAAATCATATGGTCCAAGAATGCTGAATTACATAGGACAGTCTTGGGGTATGGAGTTAAATTTAAAAAGCAAGTTATAAAATAGAAAACACTGTAATTTCACTCTTTGAAAATACATCCAGAAAACATTGGAATTATATGCATCGAAATGGATGGTGGGATTATAGGTGTTTTTTATTTTCTTTGTGCTTGCCTGTATTTCTCAACTTTTTACAGTAATAATAGCTAACATTTATTGAGAACTAAGTATTTACATATGGTATTTTATTTTAAAACACTTCGAAGTAAGTACTACTTATTTTTATGATGGAGATTCAGAAACTAGAATCAGAGGGGTAACTTGCCCAAAGCCACACAGCCACTAAGTACTAGAATCAAGTCTTGATTTCAGGTCAGTGGCTAAAATCTATGCATCTCAATCGCTGCTGTCTACCATCGCCCTGCACATGTATTATTATTTTAATTATAAGGAAAAAGTAGAAAAGGAAAGAGAAAATATTTCATGCTTTAATAAGAACTAATATTTTGATTAATTGGAAAATGCCTCTGCCTCCCTTCTCTCTCATCTCCCACTGTCACTTCTCTGTAGAAGTCCTTGAGAATTGCTCCAGACTTAGTGAGAGGTAGCTCACCCTTCCCTTGGGAGCCAGCCCTATCCACAAGAACAATCCAGAATTCCATGGATGCTTCCCCAGCCAGCCTGGAGTTCCAGGAAACCCAGGGGATTCTGGAGCAGTCCCAGTACAAGGCAAGGTTTTGAAAGTAAATCAGGCCAATTATGTCTTCATAGCTCTGCCAGTTATGGGCTGTCGTTGTTCTTTGCAGCATCAGGTGAGTGCGATGGGTGGAAAGACCTGGGGAAAGCACCCAAGCCCCCATTTGCCTGCGTGTCACACGGAATGTCAGGGTAGGCTGAGGATGTACCATGGAACAAGAAAGAGAAAAAGAAAAGCTCATTGTTTCTGGATGTTTTTTACTGTGAAAACACAATAATAAACTATTTTTTTTACAGTTTGGCTATGTGGGTGATCTCATGTATTGGCAAGTTTGACTGATTTAGTGGAAATGGAAATATTCAGTGTGAGTGGTTCTGGGGTAGCTCTGGGAACAAATGCCCACATGTGCCGGTAACACCATGTGCCTTCACAAGCAACCAGGTCCCAGAGGAGGTCACCCCACCCATCCTCTTTGTGGAATATACCTAAAGATCCCCGGAAGAATCAGCTTTCTTAAAGCACCTGATAACCAAATAACAAGGCTTTGTCTCTTCTATTCCTTAAGGAAGAAATTTCTGGAAGGATGATGATTCTAAGTGATAATCTTCTCTTTGTTGAAAAAAGTTGTAAGATAAGGGTCAAGGATCTCTTTCCCAAATTAGCACACTCAGACCAGTGTCCCAGATCTTGTATCCATTAGCCTTTATGAGAAATTTCTTTCTGGTCTCAGTGGCAGGAATAGTCCTTGTGAGCAACTTGTCTGTTACGTCTTACGGATGCTGTGAACCCTTTAAGTGATGTTTTTCATTTCTCATTTGGCCAAAGATAGCTCAGAGACAATTTAGTGGCCCACTTCTAGCAAATGTATAAGATTTTATGGTCTCTCTTTTGCACAACTAATAACATACACCTTACATTTCCTATTTATACTTTTCCTTGGCTCCCAATTTCCTTGCCTATTTTATATCGTCTTATTTATTCAGTGCATTTTGGGGGCTGCTACTTCTAATACCACTTATTCTAGGTTCATTTTTCTCTTTCTTTTCTTTTCTTTTTTTTCTTTTTAGACAGAGTTGCTCTGTCGCCCTAGGTAGAGTGCAGTGGTGGCATCGTAGCTCACTACAACCTCAAACTCTTGGGTTCAAGTGATCCTCCTACCTCAGTCCCAGCTGGGACTACAGGTGTGCACCACGTTGCCTGGGTAATTTTTCTATTTTTAGTAGAGGGGGGGTCCTCGCTCTTGCTCAGGCTGGTCTCTAACTCCTGACCTCAAGTGATCCTCCTGTCTCAGTCTCCCAGAGTGCTAGCTAGGATTATACTCCGTTCCTGGCCCTGTGTTCATTTTTCTTCATGTCAATGTAAATTTAGAAGCTCTTTCATAAAGGGTCTTGAGTAAATTATAAAGTATTTGTATTTCTGAAAATGTCTTTCTTTTGCTCTTACACATGAGAATTGGGCTGATTGTAGAATTCAGGACTCAAAATTATTTTCTCTTGGTACTCAAAAGATATTGCACCATTGTCTTCTTGCATATATTGCCACTACTAAGAGGTCTGATGACAACGAATTGTCACTTCATTATAAAATAATCTGTCTTCTCTCTGGTAGCTTTCAGGATTTTCTCTAAAATGTTGTACAGGTATATCTAGGTGAGGATGTGGAAAATTTTATCCTACCTAGCAGTCAATGAGCATTTGTGATCACCTAGCTGTGTAACCTTGGACAAGTTACCCAACTTCTCTCAGTCTCCTCATCTATGAAGTACAAGTAATAACAGTATCCACTGCAAGGATATTATGAAGAGATAATACATGAAAAATGTTAGAATGGTGCCTACTATATAAAGAAGTACACAATAATTGCTATTATGATTACTTTTATATTATCTGAGAAGTTCTTGGCCTTCTTGAATATTACTAGTTGATATAAATATTAGTTTTTCTAGTTGCACACACATGCAAAATCTTGTTGAGATTCTTTTCAAAAATGCATTCAGTTAATACTGACCTCTTTACAATGTTGGATCTTCCCATCTTCTCCTTTTATTCAGGTGAATGATGACTGGTGATTTCCCTGTACATGTCTTATACAACTGTTGCTGTATTTACTTTCTATAGATTTTGTTCATATTTTATTAATAAATAACCTTTGATTATATTTTCTAATTTATTTGCTGGTCCATAGAAACATTCTTGATTTTTTAATTTTGTTCTTTTACTCAGCATCCCAGCTGGCTTCTTTTATTAGTTCCAATAGTGTGTATGTAGATGTTCTTGGATTTTCTATGTAGACAATCACAAAACAACAATAATTTGCCTTTTCTCTTCCATTCTTTCCTTATGATTCCTGTATCTTTTTTCTTGTGTTATTGCATCGGGTAGGCTCTCCAGGACAATGTTCAATGGCAACCATGATGGAGGGCACCCTTGTCTTCTTACTTTATTTTTTCCTTTTGATAATGTTGGTACCAAGTCTTCTTACTGTCGTTAATAAGTACTCTTGAAGTTTGTCCATTAAGCATGAAGTTTCCTTAAGGTTTCAGTAGATATTCTTTATTAAATTAAGGACTTTCTAGGAGGCCAGATATGGTGGCTCAGGCTTGTAATCCTAGCACTCAGGGAGGCTGAGGGGGGAGGATCGCTTTGGTTGGGATTTCGAGACCAGCCTCAGCAAGAGTGAGACCCTGTCTCTACTAAAAATAGTAAAAATTAGCCGGGTATGGTGGCTTTAAATGTGTATCTTAGAAACATCATTTATATATAAATTGATTTTTTTGTAACCTGAAAATTTGTTGTTTCAGCTTTTACATTCTTTGTAATTATATATCTATAAAAATATATATATATGACCTATTTCTGCCATGCTCATTTTTATTTCCTTTTTACCATTTTTTTGTTTTTCCCTCTTTTCCCTCTTTTCCTATTTTCCTTTGAATTGAACAGATTTTGTATATTCTTACTTTTTTCTGTCAACTGTTTTAAAAGACATAAATTCTGTTTGTATTCTTTAATAATTATCTTCAAATTTTTAGCATGTACATTTCATTTAGCTAAGCTAATCAGTTTTTCTCTATTTTCCTCTAAACAATGCAATGGCCTTAGATGGCTTTAAATCTAATCTTCCCTTCCTCCCATCTCCCTGGTTATTGTGGTCTAGTGGTTTAGTTCAACATGTATACAGTTCTCCAACCTCCTCCCCACTACCTAGTCATTACTGTTGGTATTTCTACTTTTCTTTATTTTTTTTCAGTTAAAATTTATTTAGCTTTTCCAATTTCTTGTCTCAACATTGCTTCTTGTCTCTGTGTTCATTTTCTTTATACTGATCATTTTTCCAGTAAAGATCTGGAGTTATAATACTCTCAGTCTTGTGGGTATGTTTTGTTTCATTTTGAAAATGTCTGTATTTCGTGTTACTCTTGGAAGATAAGTTAGCAAGTTAAAGACTTCTAAGTAGATATTTTCCCTCAGCATTTTATCAGATAGTTTTCCACTGTTATTTGGCCTCCATTGTTCCTTAGGAGAAATCTCTTTTTGGTCTGTCATTCTTTTTTAGGTAATTTATTTTTTTCTCTTGGAGATTTTCTAGATATTTTCTTTCATATTCTGCCTTTGTCATTATATAACTGTGTCCATGTATAGTCTGTTTTTATATATCCTACTTGGATCTCAGTGTACTCATGTAATCTGAAGATTCATGTCTCTTTTTATATCTAAAGGTTTCTCAGTTGTTTTCTCTACAAATTTATTTTAAAATAATTGTTCAGCATTGACTATGTGTCAGGAATACTTCTGGGTGCTAGAGATATAGGAATGAACGTAAGAGACAAAAGCCCCTGTCTTCATAGTCAGTCCCGCACACTCTATATAGTCTCTCCATTTGGAACACTCATTGGGCAAATGTTGAACTTTCTCGTTTTATCTTCTATATCTTCCATGTCTTAAGAGAGTTCTCTTCATATTTCTTTATCTTAACTGTATTATGGGTGATTTTTTTCAGTTTTATCTTCCAATTTATTAATTTTTCTTCACCTGTATTTAATCTACTGTTCAACTCATTCATTGGTTTATTTTTTAAATTTAATGTCTTTTTTATTTCTAGAATTTCTATTTGGTACTTCATATCTGCCTTTTTTTATATGATCCCTTTATCTTATGATTTCTAATCCTTTTTGTATCTCTTTCAATATTTTCAACATACTTTTCAATTATTTGTTATCTCCACTTTTGACTTTTTTAAATGATGATTTGTTTCCTCTTTGATTTTACATATCCATCAGGAGTTGTTTTCCATAGAAAACCTATAGACCTCAGATTGTTAGCACATCCTCATGAAACTGTTTTACGTTTACTTCTACTGGTACTCTTGTGGGTTTTACCCACTACAAACTGGCCTTTTTGTTAATTTCTTAGCTAATTTCCTTGCCTACGTGGACGTAGGCATTTAAACCTTGTTCTTGCATGTAGTGCAAGCCTGGATTTCAAATTTTTAGAGGTCACTCATTTTCTACTCTTTGCCCAAGTAGATAACAAGCTTTCTTGCTGTTGTTGTAGGTTGGTAAATGATGTTCCTGTAGACCTGTGTCATTTATGAAGCAGCTCTTTATGACCTCCAGCTTTATGCAGGTGCTTCACTAACAGCTCCTGGTGTAGGTGGTCATCACCTGGACGCCCCTCACTGCCTGCATTATCATTGATGTGCCAGCCCCCCACTATTTAGGCCTCTAACTGTTCTGGATTTCTCCATCAGGCCCTTGGCTTCAGCTCCCACTCACTGACCTAACTTTGACTTCCCTCTTCATTTCTCGTACCTGGAGCCTTTTCTATTTTATCTAGGTTTTAGATGATATTTTTTGTTGTTATATTTTTGTTCAGTGTTTTGAAGTGCTTAGATTGGGAGGGGTAATTCCAACCCAATTCATCATGTTGACTGAGGTCTTTACTAATTTTAAAGTCTATTTTATTTTGTTATATGTAAAATAGAATACAATTAAGTAAATACATACACATTGGTCCTTGGTTGAGCTCATGGTGCAACAGTAGTGCGTCTGACTCCATGTATATACATTGGCTCCTGAATGTGAAATCTGCTGCTACTGAGACAATGCAGCAGAGAAGAGGCCTGAGTACTACTGTCAACACCACCATCACACGGGGACCCTGCACCCTTGGTGTGGTGTCACATTCTTATCTGGCCACATGTTCTCAGTCCATAAGAGATCTGAATTCCTCCAATATACTGCTCTATTTCCCAAGTGCTGTCCTGTAGAGTCTCTATAGTAGATTAAAACCTTTTCATGCCCAACTAGCATCCTAACTCACATCTATGTTGAAAAGAAAAAACTCTTGTGAAAAGATTTCTTTTCTCCTTGGTATATGAAGTAATATTCTCTCTGCTGGGCATGCATATTTACTTGTGTCCCTAGCAGTGCACAGAGGTTTACATTAAGCAATTGATTATTTATTTGTAGTTGACACCATTTCTGGGAATGTTGATCAGTATCAGTGGAGCCTATTTAAAATGTTAGAAGAAGTTTATACAGAGATACTTCCCCATACCCTCTCAAAAAACCCCGTTCTTTTAAGGAAACCAAATCGGCAATAGTCCTTGGCCTTCTCTGGCCCTCATATCAGCCTTAAGTGACAGTGGAAAAGAAATGGACTTTGGAGTCAGGCAGATCTGGGTTTGAATCCAAGCTTTGCCACTAACTAGATGTGTGGTCTTGGGCAAATTACTTAACTTCTCTGAGGCTAAGTTCTATTCTCTATAAATCAGTTAAAACAAAAGTTGTTCTGAAGATTGAGATAACTGGAAATAATGTGAGCCAAGTGCTTGGCATTTGTTAATGCTCACAAATGTTTGTTTTCTCCCATCATCTCCCCTCCCCTTCTCTGATTCTTTCAAACCAGGACTGTGACTCAGAAGGTCTAATCAGAGAGATTTCTGGGGAGAGGCCATGGTTACACCTCCTAATATCTTATGTTTTCTTGGTAATCAATTTATATTTCTCTTGGGTGAATTTCCTTAAAGCTTTTGGACTACCATCTTTATTTTGCTTCTATACCACCTCTTAATAGCCTATTTCTTTACCATCCCTTAATAGCCACCCCCATCCTGTTGCTTGACCTTTCTCTAGAATAACTATGATGTTATTTGAGAACCATGTGCCTCTTAACCAGAAATATCTCTTTGCTTAATTTCTTGGTGCTCTGTCCTTAAAGGAGATGAAAACCCTTCATCTCATTATTAAAGGTAACATTTTAAACACAAAGACCCCAGAGGGAGTATGTAAGGTGTAAATATTAGATAGAGCCACCTCTGTGACTAGGTTTTCCCAGGAAGGATCATGAAGGCCCTGAATGTTTGAGGAATAGGTGAGGGCAGGGAACCAACAAACAAGAGGTGGCCAGAGGAGATAGAAGAACTGAAGGTATTCCTTGAGAATTATGCAAGACCTCAAATCTACCTGTTTTATAACAATCACTTATCTGGGCCCTGTGGAGTCTGTATTTGGCCCAGAGCACGTTGCTTTTTGCAAGTGTCTTATCAGAATTAATAATAATGATGATAGCTATGATTGTTCTTAAGTAGAGAAAAAGAGCATCATGAAAACAAAACGTAATTGGAATTATGGATGTGCCTCTGTATAAATATCTGTGGCTCAGAGCACAAAAATAGTTTTTCCATTGCAGAGCTAAGCCAAGAGTTTCATAGAAGCAGCATTGAGAATCTAATTTAAAACAGTCATGGCTCAGAAATTCAGAGACGGGGCTGAACATTGGCCTCTGTTCATCCCTTTGAATGTTTTTTTCCTAGCTCACGGTAGCTCATGTTCAGGGCCAATTTGGAGGGCGGGGAAGATGATAATTGATACAACAAACCTTGTTTTTGTTGGCCTAAGTTTAGCGTTAATGCAACGTGGAGAAATGTTTTCATCCCAAACCTTTATAATCAAGGACCTTTCCTAGTGCAGCTCCAAACCTGTTACTTGTTTGTGGCTTCCAGGGCCTTGTAAATTTTGTGAAAATCCTGGTGCCTTTGTTGGTCTTGGCTTTAGCAGAAGGTTCCTAGTTGGGGTCATTCTAAGTAGTAATAATACTGGTGGTCAGGTGCTCCTGATTTTCAGAAAAATTACCTTGTTAAGAAACGTGATCTGTCTTTCCTGGGAACAGGCTGATAATGTCAGAATCCTGCAATTCCAAAAAGGCTCAAATTTTCCTGTATCAACATTTTCCTCCAATAAGGCAGGAAACTGTTATTTTAGGCTTCCGACGTCATCTTCTTTATCAATTATCTGACTATACAGTCCAAGTGAAAATGGCTCTAGACCACACGTGACAGGGCTTAGCCCACTTTAATCAGCCCCCTGCTTGTTGGGATCTGCCTCCTCCTCACCCACGCATTCCCCTCTCCCGCCAGATGTTCCGATTTAACTGCTCACACATGTAAGTGCGCACACATGTGCGTCCACGTGCCCATGCACGCCCAGCCAAGCACGTGTCCGACCCTGCTGCAAACTCCTACCGCTGTGGCCTGCTTGTCGTCTGTCTTACCAGAGGGGGCGCCGTTCCCTGACTGGATGAGACATGTACGTGAGAACAACTCCTTCCCCCTCTTGTATTTCAGACTTTAAATTTTTTCACTGAATCCTCATTGTCTTTTGGATAAAATCAAACTCCTTAGCATGATGCAGAATGGCTTCCATGACCTTACTCACCTGGTGGCCTCTCCCCACATCACCTGCATCAACTGCTGGCTCCAGCCATGTCAGGCTCTCTCCTGCCTCCCTGTCTTTGCACACGCTCACCTCTGGGCATGCTGTTCTGGCTGATCAATTCCTATCAACCTTCAAGATTCAGCTCAGAAGCTGTTTCAATCCACTGGGACCAGCAGCTCCATCTCCCCGACTCCCCCGTCCCCCAATTACTATTACCACCATGGCTTCTGCCAATCTCCGCTAGGCACCTGGCTTTGGGTCCCCAGTAATTGGCTTTATCACATTAACACACACTTGAGAATTGTCTCTACTAGAGAGAGAATGCTCTGAATACTGGACTGTGACTGTTTTTGACTTGCAGCGGTATGTGGCATGGTTTTAAGAGTGCTCAGTTATTCTTATCGAATGAATGTGTGCATGCATCCAAGAATTAATTCACTCACACACGTTGCGCTAGCACACACACCAAGGCGTAGATCCCAATGGGAAGATTACCTCAAATTTTACTGAGAATATTTACAAAGCACATAGTAGGTGCTTAGTGAATTTCTGTTAAGTCAAAGAAAGAATGAATGTACATATATACAAACTATGGAAAATTAACCCCAAAATAGAACAGAGGCATAATGTAGTCTTGCTTTCTTTTAGATTAGATTTCGCATTCATCTACTTAGCTGTGTTACCCTGAGTGACTCATTTTATCTCTTTGGACTTCTATTTCCTCAAATGAAATGTTAGAAAAGATATTTAATACCCCTTGAACATTCTAGATGCAAGCATTATTAGGCCTAAAGTTAAATAACCAGCTGCTTTCCATTAAGTGGCATGAATTTGGGGCTCTCTCATTTTTTTGGCCTCGTCATGGAGCATGTTCATGTCAAGCCCTCAGCACTGGGCAGAGCAGCAAAGCTGAGACCAAGAGATGGATCAGAGTTTGCCCAAAGTGGAGTGGGAGGCCAAGACCTAGTTGTAAAGCACACGGAGCTAGGGGGCAAGGCCAGGGTGAGACTCCTTGAGTGAGACAGGGGCAGCAGCCGGTGTCCCATGGCAGTCTGAGGTCAAAGCTGGCTGGAGATCACCAGGAAACAAGGATGGAAGGAGGCTGGGCAGTGTGCTTTCAGGGATATGCTGAAAATGCGCCCTGGTCTCAGGAAAGTCTTCAGAAAGACCCAGGGCAAGTCGTCAATACCAGCTGTCTTTCTCAAGTTATTTGAAGGATGCGTATGTGAAAAATTGTTTAGACTTAATCTGTGTCCCCCAGAGCATAGATGGAAGCCAGGAGAAGTTAATTTGGGGTTAACTGGAGGGAGAAGAGTTTAATCTTGTCCAAATGATAATGAGATGAACTCACAAAGTAATGAGGTCTCCATCACTGGATGAGTTTATGCAGCAGCTGGGTAATTTCTCATCGGGGATGTTGTGTTAGAGATGCCTGAATTGTGAATTGGACTAGATGGTGTTTAAAGTGTTTTCTGATTCTAAGAGAGCCTTTGCTTCTCTTGCCCTCACCAAATCTTGTCTAGGTAAACACTTTCAGATCTCGTAGCCTTTCCTTTTGTGATGTGACCTCAGCACACCCTGCTGTTCTGGTGACCAGCCTTTGGGAACTCTTCAGTCTTTGAATGCCCCCCTTAAAGTGAAGCTCCCTGAATGGGACCTCACGTGTCAAGATGTGGCCTGGCCAGGCCCTCTCTAGGACATTGCACAGTTTTTACAGGTAGTCGACCTGTTACTTCATTTTCTATTTTCTTGTTCTGAGCTGAGCTGTAAAAACAAACAGCACTGAGCCTCGACTGCTTCTGGTATGTGCTCCTGCCACCTCAGGTGATGGAAGACTTCATTTCCTTCCATTCTACTTTTGTCCGCCGGAGACTCTGGGGTAAATGGTTTAACCTAGACACTGACCCTCAGGCTTGGGAGACACTGCACTGGGAACTTCCATCGCTTTTCCATTCTTGCTTTCTTAAGAGCCTCACGCTTCACGCCAAATGCTTGCTTTCTGTCTTTTTCATTTATTTTCCCCTTTCATTTTTCTTTTTCATCTCTTCTTTCTCAACTCTTCATGCCCACTGAGTACTATAACATTTCTACTTGTGCAGTGTTTTTTTTTTGTTTTTTTCCCCAAACTCTTTGCCCGGTTGGTATCCTGGTGAATAGGAATGTGGGTGGCTTGTAAGCTCCATTGTGCATATGAAGAAAAATGCCCAGAGAGGTTAAGTGATGCGCTTAATTTACTGGCAGAGCCAAAAAGGCCAGAACCCAGCTTTGCTGACTTCCCTCCCAGCCTGTCCTGGAGATCATTCTGTGTTTGCTAATAGCACTGGAGTCCCAAAGAGCATCAAGCTGTTGGCTCTCTGTGTGGTCACTGTACCAAAAGAATTTACCAAGGAAACCATCCTAGGCCACTAGGGACTCATAGTCTGAGACCACACTGAAGTAAACCAACAAGTGTAACAAGAGCAATAGGACTTACCAAGTGCTTCATATTTTTCAAAGAAATTGTCAAGTCTGTCACCTTATATGAGGCTCCCCAAAGCCCCTTGAGATAGAAGAGCCCATAGGAGCCTCATTTTGCAGGTGAAGGTCAAGGATGGAGTCCAGGTCCAAGGTGGGTGGATTCTGGTTCCAGGTCCACAAACCCTCTGTGCAGCTATGCTTCAAGAAAACCAGTGAAAGGGAATGAGTGTTTCCATCTGGGGTCCAAGGTGGTGGAGATCCTGGGGAACACCTAGGGTTCTGGGTTTGGTAGTTGGCTCTAGAAGTAGCCTAGTGCCATGTTTGGAGGTGGGAGGTAGGCCAGGGGGTGGGACAGATTCCAGTTCTTGAGATGAAGCCAGCTCCAGCTTATGTCCAGGTGGGAAGAATGAGGGCAGGCTTGGGGAGTCGGTTGTTCAGATACGGGTGAGCTGGGCAGCGTCCCCCTGGGGAGTAAGGTGGCCTTCTAGGATCTGCTATATACTCTAGCTGGGGATTCTGAAGTGTGGAGAGAGGCCTGCTCTCACTAGATGGGGGTCTTGTTATAATCTTAGGTTATTCAGTCATTCATTCAGCAGGTATTAGCAAGTACCCACTGAACATAAATAAATCTCTAATATATTTATAATTTTTCTTATGAGATTATACATATTAATATATCTCACATATTCTTATCAATGCACATAAACAAACCATGGGAATACATACTATTATCCTCCATTTTATGGATTGGGAAACTGAGGTTCAATGTCCCACAGTTAGTTAGAAGCTGAGCCCAGTCCAAAATCCAGGTTTTCTGGGTTCTTTCACTGGTGCTTAGAGCTGCTTTCCACACGTCAAGTGGTTCCTAAATTTCAAGGTATATGCCTGGAAGAGAAATAGGGAAAAACACCTTCAGAGTTATTGCTCAAGGTTTTACTTTATCTTTATGGGCTGGAAAACCTAAATGCACAGTTGAAATTCAACTTTTTGTTAAACCTCCCAGTGGGCCTTTGTATGGTCGGCATTCACTCTTTCAGTCAACCAAGAACAAGTCTCCTAAAACTTGGAATTAACCTCCGTGCTCTGGTACGTCCTGACCTGCATCAGGCACCCTAGTTATGTGGCCAAGTGAAACATTACAGCAAGGAGAATAGGTCGGGCTACAGATAGAAGTTTCCTGGGTAAAGTGGTTATGGATGAGAGGCCTGAGGACGTAGTGCAACCACTCTGGGTCCTCCTGCAATGAAGGAATGTCACTGTCCCAAAGTTCCCTGGGCTAGGGTTTGCAGTTGAGCTCACAGTTCAAGTCCCCTTCCCTACCCTCCATGGCCTGTGCCCTGACCAAGGGCCAAGCCCCTCTAAGCCCTGCCCCTCCCTGCCTCTGCCCTTGCAATGAGCACATGAGGCTTGACTGCCCCTGGGCCCTGGGAATTGGGCCCAAAAGCTGAGCTAGGCTGATCCCTGGGAGGGCTCATTCTGATGCTCAGCACGAGGCTCTGTATGCTGTCCTAACCTCCAGCTGCTGAACCCTCTGCCTGCCTGGGTCTGGGCGGGTGCGTTAATGGAGATCCGGAGCTGTCTGGTGGCGATTTTTTCCCTATCAGAATGTTCCTCTGTTGCTGCCTCTTCCTTTTCTTTCTAGCCAGAAACAGCTGCTATTCTGCACTTTCCTTGGCACAGTTCTTGCCCTGCAGGGAACATGTGAAAAACTCTGGGATGAGTCAGAACCGAGCTGAAGTATAAGGTACCTCTACCAAATATTCACTGGGCTCCAGGCCCTCAGCCTGTGCCAGGGCTGGGGACCCAGGCATGAATAAGATCCTGTCGCTGTCCTAGGCTTGCTCCCATCCTGGAATGGAGACCCAAGGAGACACCCAATCTACTGTGACAAATGCTATCGTGAGCTCCAACCTGGATTCCTGGCTAGTTGCCAATGTCACCTACTCTGTGGTGTAGTGCCTGGTGCTCTGTGTTTCTACCAGACTGTCCAGGTCCTGACATCTGCCATGGGGACCTGGCTCTGCTGTCCATGGCTGCACTGCCCACTGCTCCAATGATCTATTGCTACAGAGCAACCACTTCAAAACATAGAAGTTTTCATCCGTGGATGAATGAATAAACAAAATGTGGTATATCCATCCAGTGGAATATTATTGAGCCTTAAAAAGGAATGAAATTTTGATAGGTGTTTCAACATGGAAGAGCCTTGAGACAGCGTTGAGATAAGCTAGACACGAAAGGACAAATACTGTATGATTCCATTTCCAGGAGGTTCTTAGAGCAGTAAAATTTATAGAGACAGAAAGTAGAATGGTGGTTGCATGGGCTGGGGAGAGGGGGACTGGGGAATTATGTTTTGTGGGTACAGAGTTTCAGTTTGGGAAGATGAAAAAGTTCTAGGAATGGATACTGGTGATGGTTACACAACAATGTGAATGTACTTAATGCCACTGAAATGTGCACTGAAATGGTTAAAAGGGTAAATTTATAGTTTACCACAAAAAACATGTAGAGACTTAAAACCACAATTTTATCTCCCCTCATTCTGTAGGTTGACTGGGTGGCACTTGGTGTTCCTCATGTAGCCGCAGTCTGATGGCAGCTAGGGCTGGACATCCAAGATGGTGCCTCAGAGTGGTGGCTCCACATAGCTTCTCTGTCCAGCAGAGTAGCCTGGGCTTCTTATGTGGAGTCTCAGGCTCTGACAAGCCAGAACAGAAGCCTTTGGGTCATTTAAGGGGTATGACCAGAATTGTCATGGTGTCACTTCTGCTACATTGTATTGGTCAGAGCAGTCCTAGGGCCTATCCAGATCCAAGAGGAGGAGACAGAAACCTGTCTTGATGAAGGAGGGGCAAGGTGACATTTCAGAAGATACTGTTACACCATCTTTGGAAAACCTCTGGCCTGAAGCTTGATAGCAGGAGTGCAGAAGAGTGTAGGCAGAAAGGGGGCTCAGGGAGGCACACGCTTCTCTGTGGACCCCTTCTTAGGAGAATAGATCCTCATAGGTTGTTAGAGTTTGAAGGGACCTTGGAAACCAGTTGCTAGTGGTGACTTGTTCAAACTTACAGATTCAGAGCGAAGTAGGGCTGGAATAAAACCTCCCAAACACCAGCCTCACGGTTCCCAGGCCAAGCAAACAGCTGTGGGGACTTCATCCAGAGGGATCTCTGTGTGTTGTGAGCAGGACTGTGAGGTCTGGTAGAAGTATGGGTGTGGGGAGAGAGAGAGAGCCCTGGGTGGTGTCCAGCAGGGACCAGCCATCACCCAGAGGCTGGGTGAGCACCTTGCTCTGCTGGTTTGGATCTGTCAGGAGCTTGTGGGCTTTGCTGGGTAGGGCCTTGCAGAGACACCTGGAATGATCTTGGCTTTAGAACTGTCAGGAGCTTGTGGGCTTTGCTGGGCAGGGCCTTGCAGAGACACCTGGAATGATCTTGGCTTTAGAACTGTCAGGAGCTTGTGGGCTTTGCTGGGCAGGGCCTTGCAGAGACACCTGGAATGATCTTGGCCTTAGAACAGGCTTCGTGAGGAGGCTGGGAGTTACTCATTTAAATTGGACTCAGCTTTGAGAAGGAGGAGGTTAGTCTGCTACAGGCTCAAGCACCCCAGAGATCTGTAAGTTTAAATATAGGCAAATGCTGAGAATGTCAGTTGGGAAATCCAATCATTGGCACCCACTTATGCATTTCTAGTCAGGACTTCGCTTTAAGTGCAAATTGTTTTGTTAAATCCTTTGGTGGCCTTTGAAATTCTATAAAATTTGCAGGTGTTTTGTGAGCACTCCCTGTGGACTTAGATACATGAATATTATTTTTCTGTGCTGGTAACTGCATTTGAGACTGAGACCTTAAGTCAATGCTGATCTTTTATAACTGGTTTGTAAATAGGACCTTAATAAATGATTGTTTAAAGTCTTTCTTTCTTTTGGGGATTGCTCAAATTGCTCACACACGTATTCATGGAATTCCACGGAGGTGGAGAGGACAGAAGCAAACATGCTTTTCTTTGTAATTCAGTAGTTCTTGCCTGTACGTCCACAGTGATGTGGGCATTTCCAGTGAGCTTGGTGGTAAGTGACAGCCTGGGACTGGCCACAGATAAACCAAAATGCATTTGATTCTGGGGCACGTGCGCTGTCTCGATCATCTCTGAGGTTGTCTCTGTGGCTTGTGGCCCAATTTAGGCAGCCAGAAAGGAGAACTGCCATAGCGATGATCATAGTGTGTGTAATTGGATTTTGTGTCTGCTTACTGGGGTGAATAAAGCCAGGTGGGAGAAATTCTTTTACACTGGTGTTAACTGGCATCTGACCCAAATCAACAGAAACATGAGCAGAGGGTGCAATCGTGAGTGGCTGATTTGCTGTCCTGGGTCTTCAACCAAGCAGCTGTCCCCTCCCCATGAAGCCGTCCCTGCTCCTGGGCCAGGGCTGCACGTGATGCTGCCCATTCCTAACCTCCCAGTGCACTTTAGTGGAGGAGGAAGAGTGCGTCGTATCTTTCATTTGTTGTTTTCTCTGGCCTTTCCTACCACCAGGTTAGAAGCACCATAGGAGCAGGAGTCTATATAGGTTGAGCATTCCTAATCCAAAAATATGAAATCTGAAATGCTCCAAAGTGTCTGAACTTTTTTGAATGCTAAGCTGAGGCTCAAAGGAAATGCTCATTGAAGAGTTTTGGATTTTTGATTTTTGGATTAGGGATGCTGAACTGGTAAGTATAATACAGATATTCTAAAATCCGAAGAAATCTGAAATTTGAAACACTTCTGGTCCCAAGCATTTCAGATAAGGGATCCTCAACCTGTAGTAATAACAGCCTTTATTTATGATCCCTGCCACGTGCCTGCTGTTTTATAGATGTTACTTTAGTATGTGCAAGAACCCTGTAAGGTAACTTAGTTTGCTGGGGTTGCTGTAACAAAATAGACTGGGTAATTTATTAATATAAACAACAGAAACTTATTGCTCACAGTTCTGGAGGCTGGGAAGTCCAAGATCAAGGCATGGGCAGATGAGATGTCTGGTGAGATGTCACAGATGGTGCCTTCTATGTCCTTATGTTGTGGAAGGGGCAAACATTTCCTAAGGCCCTCTTTTATAAGGATGCTAATCCCATTCGTGAGGGCTCTGCCCTTATGACCTAATCACCTCCCAAAGGCCCCACCTCCCGCTACTATCACATTAGGGATTAAGTTGCAACATATGAATTTTGGGGGAGACATTCGGACCATAGAAGTAATGTTATCCTCGTTTCACACCTGAGGAAACTGAGGCTCAGGGAAGGGAAGTAACTTGCTCCATGTCACATGCTAGTCAGTGGCAGGGGCGAGATTCTTTGTGCTGCTTTTGAGACCAGAAGGTAGATAGAGTGTGAAGAGGCAGGCTGTTACTAGAGCTGCCAGAAAGAGCAGGGGGATGTGCAATACAAGAATTCGTACTATAACATTTGGCCGGCATTCCCCAAAGCCCAGCATCCAAGGGTAGACACCCTGGAGGACTCTCCCTGCAGGTGCTGGTCCTGAACGTCTCATCCAGGCCATTCCAATCTGAACAAAGCTTGTTCAGTGTATGGGAAGGAATTACATTTCAGAGCATTAAATATCCCTTCTGAGCCATTTGGCTACCTGCCTCCTCTCAAAACACTAAAAGCACTTGCATGGTAATTAAGATAAATTACTTGATCAATTTTCATAGCAAAGTGATTGATTTTGGTTATTCCTCCACTAAATACTTAAGTCTGGAGTGAGATCTTCTTTATAGTTCTTTAAATTTCCAGGATTTTCTGCTTATCTCCAGGAGGGCCAGTAGGCCTGCAGGGGACAGGGGAAGCATGAGATTTGCATATAGTATTTAAGATGTGTGTGTGATCTGAGCCAAACTTCTTTTCCCACCTTCCACTGACTTTATCTCACATTGTTTTCAGGGATTTCTTTGAGAATTCAGAATCAAAATCCAGGAGTCACCATCTAGTAACCACAGGGCCTGCACCCCAGCCCAGGCCTGGGAGCCCCTCGCGTATAAGGCCCTTTCTCATTTCTCTCTCTGAGTGCCCTGCTCTTTGCACAGAAGAGCCCACGGGAACACGAATGCCAGAAGGCGGCCCTGAAAGCAAGCCTTGTTTGCACAGCCTCGTCTGACCAAGGCTTGCTTGTCTGCCTCCTCCTGAAGGCCAGGGGTGGGCTGAATTTTTTGAAGTGTGGGAAGCCTTGGGGTCCTCTTTGTGCTGCTTATGAGACCAGAAGGTAGGTAGAGTGAGAAGAGGCAGGCTGTTACTAGAGCCTCCAGAAACTAGTCCACGCAGGAAACAACACAGCACCACAGCTGCCGTAAGCAGAGCTGCAAAACCCCAGGAACCTGGGGGGGAGCAAGAGCCTGGCCTCTGCCCACAGACCCCAGCATCCATGCAGGGCGAGCAGGCCACTTGGTCCCTTGCTTCCAGATTGGCAGCCGGCCTCACTGAAATTGCACCCCACCTCTTACCACTGACCAAATCAGTAAGCTCCAAAGTCTTCCCATATCCATTGTCCCTGCTCTGCAATTTTTCAAGGTCCCGAGAGAAACTTTCCTCTCTTGGTGGTTCCTGCATCCCCTGGTTTTACCTTGGCCTCTCTGGGTGTGTCTTAATTTCTCCCTCCTGTCAAATGACTCAGCCCTCAACTTTGGATGCCCTGGGGCTTTTCCCATTCTCTCCTGCATTTAGCTCTCTCCTAGCCCTGAAACACCCGAACTCTACATCTGTAGCCTCTGGTTTTCTCTGAAGATCCTGCTTCTTGTGTCTGGCTTCTTGGTGGATGTTTCCTCAGACCTGGGGATGTTTCTGCAGATGCACCTCAGACCTGACCTTTGTGCGTAAAACCAGCTCTTTTTCCTGCCTCTCCTATGGCTTTACTAGTCCAAGTGCCTCACTTTCCCTTTTCCTTTGTTTTCTAGATCACGTTTGGTGTCCAAGTCCTCTCAAGTTTTCTTATAAAATATTCCTTTATCTTCCCTTTCCTTTATTCTGATTTGGAAGTCAGTATGGTATAGTGCAAAGTGCAGATTTGGGGCCAGAGACAGGGTTTGATTCTTACAGTACCATATTCTGGTTGTGTGACCTCAGGCAAATTGCCACGCTTAAGCCCCTGATTCATTGTTCACAAAGTAGACACATGTAGAAGGGTGGACCCATGCTTGCCACACTCCCAGCTCGCTGACTTTGATATAGAGCAGGGTTTCTCACTCTTGGTGCTATTGACATTTTGGACTGGAAATTTTTTTGTTGTGGGGTGATGTCTTGTGCATTGTAGGACATTTAGCAGCATCCCTGTCTCTTATCTGCTAGATGCATCTTCCCACCCCCAGTTGTGACACCAAAAATGTCTCTAGATACTGCCAAATGTTCCCTGGGGAGTTAAATCGCTCGCGTTTGAGAACCAGTGGTATAGAGCGATGCTGAGTCTTGGGTTGTGGGTAATAGCATGGGCCCAGGTTTTCGGGTCTTAGCCTTTCAGTCATTAGCCACATGCATGAAGGGCCTACATCACTTCTGATTAGTCTTTTTCTTGATTACTTTTGAAGTCTCCAGGTACTGTGCTGACTTGCTTCATTAAGCAGTGTCTTTCATTTCACAACTCAATTCAGCATACACTGGGATTGCACCTTGTTTTTCTCTTGCTGGAGAATGAAAGACCAATTTACATTGGGAACAGGAACCCGAGGACTCTCACAGGGAACCCTGGAGGCCTGGCACAGCCTGCTGCTTGGGCCCCCCAGCTTATAGTAATGGTGAATGCAGATCCAGGGACCCCACTCTTATAAACATTATGCTACCATTTTTTAAGTTCCCACTCTGTGGCATTTTACTATCATTAACTTATTTGGTCCTTGTGAAGTAGGTGCTATTTATTTTCACTTTAAGGGTAAAGGAATCAAGGCCAAAACACGTTAAGCAACATGCCTCAGAGATATTAAGCAGAGAAACTGCAATGAGAGGCCAGGTGATGTTGGCATGAAGCCTGTACCACTAAACCTCTGAGTTCTTCTGCCTTCTTGGGTCAGCCTTTGCAGTGGCTAGAGCACAGGAGCCCATGAAGGAGGAGCTCCTCTTAATTGGGGTTCCCCATCTTGCCACCCACAGGGTCTAAGGATGGAGAGCAGATCTAGAGGCCCAGGCAGATGGCTGGTTGAGAGCATGAGCCCCAGAACTGTGTCCAGCATAGGGAAGCCCCCCAATTAAGGTAGTTTCCTTCTTCACAACTCAGACAAAATTTGGTTGTACAGGATGCTGGCTGCTCACTTTCCCCAGAGAGAACAGGCCAAGGGTTCAGTGCCACCCACTCAGATTGCAGGTGAGAGGCTGACCCTCATCCCATAGTCTGGTCCTCAGCGGGGGGATACTGAGGTCCTCCCCAGGGGCCTGTGAAGGGTAGATGACCAGGTGGGGAGATGGGGGTTGGGACAGAGAGTCTGTTGGCCCCCTGGCCACAGGCAGAGGGCACACTGGGCATCCTATAGCACTGCAGAGCCCTGTTTCTATGGGGTGGGGTCTGAGTCCTCCGATGCTTCCTGCCTTGGCCAGGAGAGGCTGGGCCTGGGCGGGAGGGTAGGCTTTAGTGCTGCTGGTCAGAGGGGCAGTGATGAGAGCTGCCAAATGCTGCCGAGCATGCTCTGGGGAAGAGAGCCCACACGGCTTGCTGAGGTCAAAGGCAGAGTTTGTTCCAGCCCTGGCCCACGTGGAAGCTTGTTGGTCCCCTCTTTGGGAAAGCAAGGGCAGGATGTCCTCATGTGAGGACTGCTGGTGCCCCAGGGAAAGACCCTGTGCCTGCTGCTTGTCCTGAGAGCAATGCTAAAACCCTGCTATGGGAAGGGTCCAAGAAGCTGCTATGGGCCCAGAGCCAATCCTCATGGCCATAGCAGAGAGGCTGGCAACAGAACGAAAGGCTGAGGCCCCAGAGTTAAAGGTGCACCGAGTGTTCCATAGGCCCAGGCACTTTGATCTTTCTCGTGCTCTGGAGTGTTCAGAGGCACACCCTCCATGGGGTTCTCAAGGGAAGCTGCCTGTTTCTCCCTCCTTCTAGAGGCCCGCAAGGCCTACAGGCTCTGGGAAGGATTGCCATGAAGAGAACTGTAAACGCTTTTTAACCAGAATTTCTCAAATGCATTTGACCGTGGGTCTTTTCTCCTCACACCTATTAACTTTTCTCCATTGTGGGAGGTGCTATCTTCAAGGATGTCTTAGTTCAAGCTGCTATCACAAAATACCATAGACTGAGATGCTTATAAACAGTGGAAATTTATTTCTTACAGTTCTGGAAGCTGGAAGTCTGAGATCAGGATGCCAGCATGGTTGGTTTCTAGTGAGGGCTCTCTTTCAGGTTGCAAAGATTGTCAGTTTCTCATTGTATCCTCACATGGCAGAAAGAGAGTGAGCTAACTCTCTGGCCTCTTCTTAAAAGGACACTAACTCCATTCGTGAGGGCTCCAACCCCCTGACCTAATCACTTCCCAAAGTCCCCACCTCCGAATCCCATCACATTGGGATGAGGGTTTCAACATACGAATTTTGTGGGGACACAAACATTCAACTCATAACAAAGGAGAATCCCTGAATCCCTGAGCAGGGAATCAGGCACAGGGACTAATGCAGGAACTGCATGATTAGATCCCCAAGGAAGTTAGGCAGAATGGAGACACAGTTCTAGAAAATGAGTCATGATAAGTTGACCTGATGCTAAACAAACTCCAGAGTTAGGGCTCCTTAGTTTCCCCCTAACTAGTGAAAGTATGTGTTCCAAAGGCTAGAGTAGGGACAGAGGAGAAACAGAAAGGGAGAGGAAAAGAAAGGAAGACTAACATATATTGACTACTTTCTATAAGGCAATTTACATATGAGGTAAATATTAATATCACTATTTTACAGATGAGGAAACTGAGTCTTCTGCTTAGCAAATTTCTATAGCCTCTATGACAGTGACATAAATATGGTATGGATTTGTAAAAATATAATGATAATAAGAATAAAATTCTAAAATCAGAATGCCCACCCAACTCCAAATCTCTTCTTCGTTCATGTAAAGACCATTTCCTGGGACTGGCCAGTTTGGGTTGGTATCTGTTCATTCTGCTGTCAAAGATAAACCCAGCTGGACAGTAGTTAAAGTGATGAGAACATGTTTTAATTGTTCATGACTGTTGCAATAGGGAAAAGAGTCCACTGTGCACTGAACTCAACTTTGATTTGTACGGAAGTGTCTTGGGTATTTTAGAGAGAGAACGAGATCAGTAGAATCAGGGAAGTGAAAACACACAAAAAATCAGAAAGACGGGGTTGGTCCATGTGAAACCCATCTGGGTTTGCAAACTGGCATTTATGGAAGTTAGGCTCCTACCTTCCCACCGAATCTGGGAGACAGGGACCCTGTCTTCAGACGTTGATTAAAAGAAACAGTAAATTCTTTAGGCAGCCTTGAGTTTTCCCAGGCAGGCACTTTAAGGAGAGGCTAGCATCATCCTAGGAAAGTGGCCTTGAGCTATCAAAAACTATATTAGTGTTTTTTCAAGGCTTTATAGGCTGAAGTTGAAGGGCCTATTCAAGAAGCAGGCTCTGAGCCTGGCTAGAGTTTGATCAAGAGAGAATCCTTGCCACTATTCTCTAAATATACGAAATGAACAGATTATTAAAACAAGATTAAAAAAATAGCCAGGACCCAAATGCATGCTGGAAAAGTGAAAGTTAAATGCCACAGGGGAGGGGCAGGGTTGGAGAGTTGAGCTGGAATCAGTGCTGATAATATTTGAAGGCATGGGTAGATTTTGCTGTGGTTTAATATTTTACAAATGTTATTTCCTGTCACATAGTTGAACTAAATACCACACATGTTTGTGATTGAATATTATGAGCTGCAGAACATAAGTGCTAATAATATGGTTCATTCGGCCTGTGGGCACTTCTCCCATGACCTAAGATGAGAGTAAAGCTTTTTCATTTTCCTTAAGGTTTTGTGTTATCTTATGATTCCTTTTTGTCTCAAACTTTGAGTTTCCCTTTTAAAGGGAAAACTTTTATAGAAGCGATATTTTAAACACTGTCGTAGCAAATCTTTAAGAAAATTCTTCATGCATGCATTTTTACACACTGGCCTGTCCTCGACTTTGGCTTTGTTTCCAGGATATACATTCTGGAATAGCAGTGAGGGTAATGAGATTGCAGACCTCCGACCACACAAAACAAGAATGAGGCTTTGCAAAGGCAGCTCCCATCTAGTTACAGTGTTGCTCTTGAGAAGCCTGGCGCTATGGGGAGTCTGAGAATTCCTTATTTGGGTAACAGCCAATGAAACCACACGGATACTGACATTAAGACATTCTTTCTCTAGATTATGCAGCATTGTTACAGAGCAAAAAAGTCACAGGCATAAAGGAGTCAATTCAGCCCTCTGCAAAGGGGAGGGTGTTCTTGGGAGTCCAGATGTGTTCCTGAGGCTTGAGTAGGAATTGGCGACAGGGACAGTTTGGTCGGGGCTGCAACTAGGAGGCTGCTGATAGATGTTGGTGATGTGTTCCTGAGTGCTGCTGGATACCTTCTCAACATCAGTTCTCTGCTGACATCTGGCAGATTCAGAGAAGCCAGACATTAGGGACCATACTGGAGGGTGTTTTTCTCCACAGATACACCCCAAAGAGGACACAAAGTCTTCAGCCGCAAATGACCTGAAATGCTTCTTTGCCAAGCAAGTGCATCTAATCTGATCTCTACAATCTGCAGGAGAAGGTAGAACTTCATATTTACATTTCATTTGAAAAGCATAGGAAAACTGCAAAGAACAGCAGAAGTAGACCCTTGAGAATAGAGGCGGGTGGGGAGATGGTATGGGAGAGGACTTTGCAGGCAGTTACACAAAGCTTGGAGAATTGGACGGTATACCAAGATTGCCACTAGAAGAGAGGGGGGGCCTAAATATATTTGTTAGACAATTCTGAGAAATTGTTCATCACTAAGGGTAGGATGGCCAGCTGATGCATTCAAGAAGGGGCAGGAAATAGGGCAGGCTGAGTTATGAAAGCTATTCTCAGAAATGACCCAAATTGATACTGAGCTGTTGTGCTTGAGCAACCTTGGGGAAAAGTTCCCAGAGCATGCTTTTCCTACAGTTTGATGTCCAAGGGGCAGATACATGTGGTGGGCTCGGTGGAAAACCAGGTTCTTCTCAGGTGAGAATAGAATAACATCCTTCCAATTTAGGGAATTCCTGGCTCTAGGAATTGTTGGCTACCCTGGTGCTGTTTTCTTAGTGAAGGGTGGGGTGGTAGAAAGTGCTCAGAAAGGGCAGGACACCTGACACCAGTAAGTCATCGAATCTCTCTAGACCTCTGGGGTGGTGGACTTTGGCGTCAGACAGACCTGGTCACAGTCTAGGTTCTGCCTCTTACTTGCTAGGCAACGTTAGGCAAGTAGCTTAACCCCTCTGTACTTCATTTTCCTCTTCTACAAAATGATGATGGTATTACCTGATGAGGTCATCTGTATTAAATGAGATCACGCACATATAGCCCTTTGCATACCATGTGCACACAGTATTTGATAAATGTTTGTTAGTGTGGTTAATTGAACAGAATACCTCCAATGTCTTCCTAACTCTAAAATTCAGTGATTCTTTGAACTGGGGAGGGAAGTATAGAGATAGACTTTATGCCAAAGTGAAAAAACTATTTAAAATTATTCAGTTGAAAATTTATTGAACTGTGTGATTTGTGGCAGGCATTGTGAAAAATGCCCTAATGAGTGAGACATGATCCCTCCTTGAAAACACTTCACTCCGACTCTCCAAAGAATGTATAAATTTTTCCTGTGATAACTTGAAAGTTTTTATCCCTAAATTCTTTTTGGTGAGACCGTTTTTCCATACTAGTGCTTCTTACTGATAATGCTTGTTGTGAGTAATTTGCAGTTTTATCACAGGTTGGGTATCCCTTATTCGAAATGCTTTTACCAGAGGTGTTTGGATTTTGGATATTTTTTTTTTTTGATTTTGGAATATTTGCATTCTCAAGTCCAAAATGCTCCAAAAAGCATTTCCTTTGTATGTCATGTTGACATTTAAAAAGTTTTCAATTTTGGAGCATTTCAGATTTTGGATTTTTGGATTAGGAATACTTGACCTGTATTAATATTTAAGGTATTGCTGTTTGTGAAAGATTTATTTTTAAATAATTTAGAGTCAACTCATGATAATCTCCATTATACTCTTACAGAAATTCCAAAATGATTTCTTTTGCAGGAGAAATTGTAGAAATTGTAGGAATTGTAGGAATTGTGTAGGAATTGTACGTGCAGCTTTTGTTCATGTTTGCTGTGGCCCCACACCCTCCTGTTGTGGACCCACAATTTAGAATGGTGGGGGACAATTAATTATTTTAGAGTTTCCCTAAATATGGGGATTGTTAAACTCTGGGTACATCCAAGAGCATGGCTAGGCTTCTCATTTCCATCTGTCACACGTGCTGAGGTATAAGGTTGAAAACCACTGTTTCCCAGTGTGAATACACATGTGTATCTACTTTTAATTTGTTCTTGAATTCAGTGCTTTGAAAACAGCTGAAAAAAAAATGTCTAACAGGCTTAAGAGGAAGTAAAAACTTCCCTGGAAACCTTCAAACCTCAGAAATCGATTTCTAGAAATTTCCACCATAATACATTTTCCTTTTCTACTTGTCTCTCATTCATAGTCTTGGTGTCTTGCCCTAGCTCTGAATTTTGTGTGGAATTGTCTTCTAGGGGTTTATAGGATAATGCAGATTCGCTGAAAACAAGCTCTGAAAGGTGTGGGGCACGCAGGGTGGGATGGAATCCGCAGCTGAGGAAAACGCCAGGGAATCAGCCTGGAAGAATCTTTGTTTCAGAGGAAGTCAGCTGGGGACTCGGCGCCGGGAGTCCTGGGTTCCCAGCTCTGCAGTCACTGGATTCTAGACCTTGGGGAAAGTGCCCAGAAGCTGTGGTCTGCTCTGGATAGTCGTGAAGTTCACATGACATCTTGCCCATAAAAGGGCCCTCTGGGAGGCACAGGTACATATCTAGACCTACCCTCCTTGCAATGCAGGAAAAAACCAAACCAAAACCAAACGAACCTGAGGTTAAATAGATGCTGCTGCTTGAATGTTTTTGGATTCCAATGTCTTGAAGCAGGTGAGGAGAAGAGGCAGAGGACTGAGGACGATGCATCTGGACTTCCCTGAGCCTTCTCCTCCTCCTTGGCTTCTGACAGACCAAGGCTCTGGACAGGGTGTGGCCCCCATTCCCCACGAGAGGATTAGGAGGAAGGAAAGGGAAGGAAGCCTTGATGGAATTGGTCCTAGTTGTTGACTTTGGGCCAACTGACTAGTGGGGGCTCTGAGACCAGAATGAAAAGGTGAGATCATATAGAGGCAGGGGGTGAAAGAGGTAAGAGAAATGGAAATGAGTAAAAAGGATTGATAACAAAAGGCAGCAAGGATAGAAGAGGGGAGAAAGAGGAGCACAGTGGGAGATAAGCCTATACTTGACCACGGGGAGCCAGAGCCTAAGCTGCTGATTCTAGAACAGCCTCCAACTCCTGCCTTTTAAGCAGAGACAAAGGTTTGCGTTCCTATTGGGCACAATACAAAATTCTGTTTGGTTGAATTAAACTCATATCACATTTGCCAAGTACCTCGTATGGAAGAGTCCTGCACGGGGGTTGGGGGGTGGAGGAGGGGAATAGGGGTGCACTTTGTGTAGATTTTGGGTTCAAGGTAGAAGAGTTTTTGCCAGGTGGGCTTTAAAAAAGACTCGGCCATTTACAAAGTAATGAAGTTGATTTCTTTTGTCTTGCTTATGGAAATCAGTTTTAATCTCTAAATAAGCCAAAACTGAAGAAACCAACACCACTTTTCCAAATTTTGAAGCCACCAAAGGAAAAGTGACCAGGCAAAATGTTTGGCATAGGTCAGAACAGAATAGGATTCAGTGTGGAGCTGAATTATTTCTTCTCTTGGTCTTCTTTTGTTGCTTTTTTAATAAACCCAACTAAAGTAAATATTATTATGATCTCTTTCCCTATCTGAGGAGTTATTTTTGCTGGATTCCTTCTGAAGACGGTGAGATGGGGATGGGTCAAGAGATACTGCTGCTGATTTCCTGCCTCTGGGCCTCCTGGCAGGTCCCATTGAAGCCCTGCTCTGATGGAAAGTGCTTTGTGGTGACTTCAGCCTAAGGGCAGTGACAGTGAAATGGCCTCCAGAGAGCCAGCCAGCCTGGGCTGCTGCTCCACCGTGTGTTTTTGTGCCCTCAGGAATGTGTGGATGCAGCAAATGACAACACTGCTGCTCTCTGTCCCTGGCGGAGCCCCAGGCCCTCTACTCTTTGTGTTGGCTCTTTTCCAAGCTTGAACCATTGCATTGGTTGAACTTTCATTATCCACAAGGGGAGGCCAGAAGGCAGGCTGGAGGGAGAAAAATAGGCCTTTCCCATGGGCATTATTCCAGCAGGTTTTGAGTTTTCACATCAGTGAATCTCATGAAGTTTTGTCAGTTTGAACATTTGGTTAAAAATCCCAGCACCAAGGCCCGTGTACTTAGTGGTAATAAAATTTCTGCTTTTGAAAAAATTTTCCATGGAATGTCAATCACCATGAAATTGTTTTAGAGTTGGAAGGATCCCAGAGATCGTTCTAGTATAATCACAGACTGTCTGGAGAGGCTGTGCACACAGCTAGTGAGTGGCAGAGCAGTGCCAACATTCAGGTGACCCGAGCCCCGTGTCAGTGCTGTGGTCTGTGTAGTTCATTGCCTCTGGTGTCGTTAGAATAATTTTGATAATTTATGTTGTATCAGATTGGGCTGAAGTGACTTGTGTTCAAATCCTGATTTTTCCACACCTAGGTATATACTCAAGGGAAATGATCACACAAAACTTATACACAAATATTCATAGTGGTAGTATTCAAAATAGCTGAAAGTGGAAACAAACCAAATGTCTATCGGCTAATGAATAGATAAACAAAATGTGATATATCCACATAATGGAATATTATCCAGCTAGAAAAAGGAATGAAGCACTGATACCTGCTACAACATGGATGAATCTTGAAAACATTAAACTAGGTGAATGAAGGCAGCCAAAAAAGGCCATATATTGTATGATTCCATTTATATGAAATGTCTAGATTAGGCAAATTCATGAAGAAAGAAAGTATAGTGGTTTCCAAGGCCTGGAGGAAAAGGAGAATGGGGTACAGGGTTTATTTTGGGGGTAATAAGACTGTTCTGGAATTAGATAGTTGTGATGTTTGCACAACTCTGTTATATACTAAAAATCACTGAGTTGTACACTTTTCTTAAAAGGGTAAATTTTATGGTGTTTCAATTATATCTCAATAAAGCCATTATAAAATATGATCCTGGTTCTACCTCTTACTGGCTGGATGACTTTAGGCAATGAACATAAACCCAAGTAATCTCAGCTATGAAACAGGAATCGTGGGGTCATTTTGACAAATGAGATCGTGAATTTGAAAATGTTTCTAAATTGTAAACTATGCACATTTTGGGGCTGTCACTGGGTTATAAATTTATTATAAATTGGGTTTTGAAAATCTTCTCCTTCTCTATTTTCCATAGCACTAACAAGATCCGGCTACATAGTAATCACTCAAATAAAGATTTATTGAATTGATTCAAAAGCATTATAGTTTTTTCAGTTGTGGTTAAAAAAAAAAAACTCACACGAGATCTACACTTTTGTAAATTTATAAGTATTCTAAGTATATAGTACAATATTATTAACTATATGCACATTATTGTACAGCAGATTTCTACAACTTTTTCATCTTGCATGAGTGAAACTCTGTACTCACTGAACAGTAACTCCCCATTTGATTGCCAGCCCTTGGCGATCATTGTTTTACTTTTTGCTCTGTTAGTCTCACTACTTTAGATACTTCATGTAAGTGGAGTCATGTAGTATTTGTCTTTCTCTGGCTTATTTCACTTAGTACAATGTGCTCAAGGTTCATCTATGTTGTAACATATTAAATTTCTTAAAAATGAATTTCCTTCCTTTTTAAGACTGAATGATATTCCATTGTATGCATATACCACATTTTCTTTATCCATTCATCCATCAGTGGACATTCAGGTTGTTTCTGTCTGGTGGCTATTGTGAATAATGGTGCAATGAATATGGGAATGCAAATACCTCTTCAAGATTCTTTTTTCAGTTCTTTTGGTTAAATACCCAGAAGTGGGATTGTTTGATCATATTGTAATACCATTTTTAATTTTGTGAGGAATCTCCATACTGTTTTCCAGTGTGGCTACACCATTTTACATTCCCACCAACAGTGTACAAGGGTTCAAATTTCTCACTATCCTGCCAATATTTGTTATTTTCCTGGTTTTTCTTTTCAAATAATGGCTATTCTAACAGGTGTGAGGTGATACCTCATTGTGGTTTTGATTTGCACTTCCCTCAGGATTAGTGGTGTTGAGCATCTTTTCATATATACCTTTTGGCCATTTATATGTCTTTTTGCAGAAGTGTCTATTCAGGTCTTCTGCCTGATTTTTATTTCCTTGCTATTGTTTGAGTTCCTTACATATTTTGGATATTATCAGATATATGGTTTGCAAATATTTTCTCCCATTCTGTACATTGCCTTTTTACTCTGTTGATTGTTTCCTTTGCTGTGCAGAAGCTTTTTAGTTCGATATAGTCCCACTTATTTTAGCTTTTGTTGCCTGTGCTTAGGTGTCACATACAAGAAATCATTGCAGGGTGGGCGCGGTGGCTCATGCCTGTAATCCTAGCTGTGGCAGGTGGATTGTTTGATCTCAGAAGTTCGAGACCAGCCTGAGCAAAAGCAAGACCCATCTCTACTAAAAATAGAAAGAAATTACTTGGACAGCTAAAAATATATAGAAAAAATTAGCCGGGCATGGTGGTGCATGCCTGTAGTCCCAGCTACAGGAGGCAGGAGGATCCCTTGAGCCCAGGAGTTTGAGGTTGCTGTGAGCTAGGCTGATGCCATGGCACTATAGCCCGGGCAACAAAGTGAGACTCTTGTCTCAAAAAAAAAAAAAAAGAAAGAAAGAAGAAATCATTGCCAAGACCAATGTTATGAAGATGTTCTGCTATGTTTTCTTCCAGGAGTTTTATAATTTCAGGTCTTATGTTTAAGTTTTTTGTGCATTTTTAGTTGAGTTTTGTGTATGGTATAAGATAAGGGTCAAATTTCATTCTTTTGCATGTGGATACCCAGCTTTTCCCAACACCATTAGGAAGGGACTATCTTTTCCCTGTTGTATAATCTTGGCACTCTTGTTGAGGATCATTTGATCATATATTTGGCTGTGGATTTGTTTCTGGGCTTTGTATTCTGTTCCATTCATCTCTATATCTGTCTTTATTCCAGTTGCCATACTGTTTTGATTACCATAGCTTTGTAATATATTTTGAAGTAAAAAAGTGTGAGGCCTCCAGTTTTGTTCTTCTTTCTCAAGTTGGCTATTTGGGGTCCTTTGTGGTTCCATATGAATTATAAGATTTTTATTTTATTTTATTTTGGAGAAAAATGCCATTGGTGTTTTGATAGGAATTACATTGAGTCTGTAGATTGCTTTGGGTAGTTTGGACATTTTAGCAATATTGGGTCTTCCAATCCATGAACAAGGGATGTCTTTATACTTACATGTGTCTTTTTAAATTTTTTCAGTGATGTTTTGCAGTTTTCAGTGTACAAGTCTTTTGTCTTCTGGCTTATGTTTATTACTAAGTATTTTATATTCTTTTTGGTGTTATTGTAAATGGGATTGTTTTCTTAATTTCCTTTTTGGTTAATTTTTTGTTAGTGTACAGAAACAAAACTGAGTTTTACATATTGATTTATGTCTTACAATTTTGCTGAATTTATTTATTAGTCCTAATAGATTTGTGTGTATGTGTGTGTGTGTAATCTTCAGGGTTTTCTACATATAAGATCATGTCATCTGTAAACAGAGATATTTTTACTTCTTTCTTTTTTATTTGGATGCCTTTTATTTATTTATTTTTTCTTGCCTAATTGCCTTAGCTAGGAATTCTAGTACTATGTTGGAAATGGCAGGAATGGGTATCCTTGCCTTGTTTCTAATCTTAGAAGAAATCTTTCAGGCTTTCACCATCAAGTATGATGTTAGCTGTGGATTTTTCATATATAGAAATTATATTGAAGTAATTTCCTTTTATTCATAGTTTGTTGAGTGTTTTTTTGTCATGAAAGGATGCTGAATTTTTTCAAATGCTTTTTCTGCATCTATTGAGATAGTTTTATGAATTTTATTCCTTATTCTGTTAACATAATGTATCACATTGATTGATTTACAT
>NW_012137858.1:3655314-3686911 GCF_000956105.1 Propithecus coquereli | reverse complement strand
CTCTTTTGGTATCCATTTGCAAGGATACCTTTCACTTTCAGCCTATGTGTGTCCTTAAATCTAAACTGAGTCTCTTGTAGACAGCATATAGTTGGGTCTTGTTTCCTTTTTTTTTTTTTATCCACTCAGCCATCAAAAGGGTCAAGTTTTTAAGCATTTCTTTGAACTCAGTTAATCTGTACATCTGGATGCTTTTAAATCTAAGTATCTCTCAGAACTAAAGACCTCTAGTAACTTGTTTTTTCTCTTCATTTTATACTCCTATTTTCTCTTTCTTCTTTAACAGAGACAACATATTTGATTCCTTGACAAGACCACAATCTGATCCCAAAGATGTGCTCCACAAACCCAGGCAACTGGGTCACCTTTGATGATGATCCTGCTTTCCAGTCTTCTCAAAAGTCAAAGAATTTGCCTCTGGACAATCAAGGTGTCTGTAGACCAAATGGACTTAAGCTGAACCTTTCTGGCCTCAAGGAATTGCCCAGTGGATCTTCATCTACCAGCAGCACCCCTCTCTCCTCTCCCATTGTAGATTTTTACTTCAGTCCAGGACCTCCAAGTAACTCTCCTCTTTCTACACCTACCAAAGACTTCCCAGGTATTCCTGGCATCCCCAAAGCAGGGACTCATGTGCTTTATCCTATTCCAGAATTATCTTCAAACAGCCCACTCACAACACCAGGAGTAGGTTCCTCCTTACCACCTACTAAACCTACCTGCTTATCCCATGCTTTCTTACCCAATGACCAGTCATGTACTAGTCATTCAAATGAAATCAGCCCTCACCAGGCTGAAAGCCGAGGCTTCCAAAGTGATGATGCTCCCCAGTTTCAGTATTTTCGGGAAGACTGGGCTTTTTCAAGTCCATTTTGGAAAGATGAAAGCAGTGCTTCCCAGTTCACCTTTGACCCCCCAGGAAGCAGAAAGATATTCTCATCAAGAGACAAGGAGATACCAATTGATCAAAAAAGTCTAAATAAATGTTCACTCAACTATATCTGTGAGAAGCTTGAACATCTACAGTCAGCTGAGAACCAAGACCCACTTGGAAACCTGTCTACGCAATGTCTGTGTGCTGAAGACACTGTCTCTTCCTTTGTCCCCCATGCACTCTTTAGGAGTCAGCCAAAAGCTGGATGGTCTTTCATGCTGAGAATTCCAGAGAAGAAGAACATGATGTCTTCCCGGCAATGGGGACCAATTTTTCTGAAAGTTTTACCTGGAGGAATTTTGCAAATGTATTATGAGCAGGGATTAGAGAAACCATTTAAAGAGTTACAGCTTGATCCACATTGCAGGCTTTCTGAACCCAAAGTTGAGAACTTTAGTGTGGCAGGAAAAATCCATACTGTGAAGATTGAACATGTGTCTTACACAGAAAAAAGGAAATACCATTCTAAGACAGAAGTAGTTCGTGAGCCAGACATAGAACAGATGCTGAAGTTAGGGTCCACGGAGTACCACGACTTCCTCGACTTTCTGACTACTGTGGAGGAGGAGCTGGTGAAGCTGCCAGCTGTTTCAAAACCAAAAAAGAACTACGAGGAGCAAGAAATTTCCTTGGAAATTGTGGACAACTTTTGGGGTAAAGTCACAAAAGAAGAAGGAAAATTGGTTGAAAGTGCTGTGATGACTCAAATCTGTTGCCTCTGCTTCGTGAATGGGAACATGGAATGTTTTTTAACCTTGAATGACCTTGAGCTGCAGAAGCGAGATGCATGCTATTTTGAAAAAGACCCAGAAAAGAAGGGGATCGATATTCTCGACTACCATTTTCACAAGTGTGTGAAAGTACAAGAATTTGAACAATCAAGGATCATCAAGTTTGTACCCCTGGATGCCTGCCGGTTTGAGCTGATGCGTTTTAAGACTTTGTATCATGGGGATGACCTTCCATTTTCTGTGAAGTCTGTAGTGGTTGTCCAGGGGGCATATGTGGAACTTCAGGCCTTCGTCAACATGGCCCCGTTGGCTCAGAGGCCATCCCACACTGGTTCCTTGAGGTCCTGTGAGAATGTAATGATATGCTTTCCTGTCCCATCACAATGGATCAAGGCCCTCTGGACCATGAACCTCCAGAGGCAGAAGTCCCTGAAAGCCAAAATGAACCGCCGGGCATGTCTGGGCAGTTTCCATGAGCCTGAATCTGAACCTGTCATTCAGGTCACTGTGGGGTCAGCAAAATATGAGAGTGCCTACCGGGCGGTGGTATGGAAGATAGACCGGCTTCCAGACAAAAATTCAAGTAAATATTCAACACCTCAGTTTGATTTTCATGGGAAATAGCTTTAATGTTTTCAGCTTCCTCCTCCTTGGGTTGAAACCAGGCAGAGACAGATGGTAACCTGTTAGCTGAGGCCACACTTACATAGACAGGTGGGAGAGGGAACATTAAGCCAAACAGCTGGTTTATTTGTTTCCTCTTGCACCTATTTCTACCAGATGAGTTTAACTTTTTACATTTTTTTAATATTATAAGAAATACCATCCTTGACTGGGAATTTTTTGTGGTTGGTGGCACTGGGGGAAAATTTGTAGACACCTGTGGTTGGGCTTCTTGAGATTAACCCATCAACCTCAATTCTTAAAATGTTTTTAACATAGATTAGATTCCCTAATTACCCCTTAAAAATCTGTCATCCATGAATATATCTGGGCTTTTTTGCTTCCTCCTTAGGTTTTGCCTCTTGTTCTTTAAAATAAGACTTTTATTTTTTTAATTTTTATTTTTTTGAGACAGAGTCTCACTCTGTTGCCTTGGCTAGAGTGAGTGCCGTGGCGTCAGCCTAGCTCACAGCAACCTCAAACTCCTGGGCTCAAGCCATCCTCCTGCCTCAACCTCCCGAGTTGCTGGGACTACTGGCGCGTGCCACCACGCCTGGCTAATTTTTTTCTATTTTTAGTGGAGATGGAGTCTCACTCTTGCCCAGGCTGGTCTCAAACTGCCGAGCTCAAGTGATCCTCCCACCTCAGCTTCCCAGAGTACTAGGATTACAGGCAGATTACAGGCATGAGCCACCAACCCAGCCGACTGCCTTTTATTTTTAATCAAAGTGATTTCTTTGACTGAATTACCCATTTGACCATCTCAGCTGGTTGTTTTAGAATTGGGTAGACACAACCTAAGGGTTAAAAGCAAGTTAATTTTTTTCTAAAATTTTACTAAGAAAACAATTAATCTAGGAGTTCAGAACTTTGAAGAGACGGTTCTAGTATCACATTTCTTTTAAAATAGTAACTTAGTGGTGGGCATAATAAAGTAAAAGAGCAAAATTTCAAATTAGAGTTGTTCCCTGTTTTGGTTGAGTTTTTTTCTAGCAGATCTATAGAGGTAAACGGGGGGCAGGTTTGGGGGATCTGAGTTGATGCATTCATTTATTTAACCAATCCTTTACGAACACTTACTGTGTACCGAGTACCCCATCAAGTGCTGGGGATAAAGAGGAATGAGATCTGATCCCTGTTTCCAAATAACTCACAGCTGCTTTAGTCCTTCAGGGAAATTTAAGCTCATCTTAGGCCCCTCCAGGCTGTGGACTTCGGAGGAAGCATTTTTATTTGGGGTGGTCCTATAGCAGTATTTTTCAAAATTGATTGTGTATTAAAATAGCCTCACAGCTTTTAAATAATCTTGATGTTCAGGCTCCACTCCATGCCAATTAAATCAGAATCTCTGGGGAAGGGGCCCACGTGTCAGCATGTTTTAAGAGCTCCCCAGGTGAACCTAATGTGTAGCCGGGGTGAGGAACACTGCTCCACAGGCACTGTGATGTTCTAGAGTGGGAAGAGTAAGCCTCCCACTCCCATGGACTTGAGGCAGGCAGTGCACCCCGAAGGCCACGGGACCACCTTGTCCGTGACTAGCAGTTTGCTGACTTAACATCTGTCAGCTGATTGGAGCTTGAGCCACAGACGGGGTCCAGCAGGTGAGAGACACAGGCCTGGTGGGCTGAGGAGCCTCAGACCCCTGGGCAGAAGGGAAGTCCCTGCACTGTTGTCCTCCCTGACACCCACAGTCTTCTTCATTAATGCAAAGATCCACCCCACAGTGTTCCCATGACTCACATGAGTTGTGTTCTGCATGCAGAATAGTTAGGATAGCTCAGGCGCAGGGCAGGGCGAAGTGGTGATGGTCACAGCGGGCAGCACGGTCACAATGGGTGGCCTCTGACAGCACCCCTGGTCAGCTCCAGTGCGATGGGGACATTCGTATCTCCCGTGACATAATCGACAGAGATAGTGTTTCCTGCCTTCTTCTGTAACTTGGCTGGGGAGGCGAGCGTAACCATTTGCAGGCTATCTGCATGGCATGAAAATGAGTTTTGAGATCTTGAGTACAAGGTTCCAAATGATCTGTTCTAAAAGTTATTTGTGCTACTTTTAGCTTAGAGGGGTTCAACAAAATCAGGATATTGGCTTTTATTTTGCTAAACAAAAAGGGAAAGAAAGGCAAGGAGGCTGGAATGCAGCTGCTCTAGGAGGCCCTGAAGGAGACCTGGCCAGGGCAACCTCACTTACTCTTCAAACTGAGAAATACCAATCATCTTTTCTAATTTTGCAAGTGGAGCAATGTATAAAGCTTCTTGTGAAAATGATCCTGTTTATAACACTGCATTTTTCCCAGAGTTAATGGTGTAGGGAACTGATTCAGTCAACAAGAATTTATTGAGAAGAGGGCTTGCTCATTCACTCCACAAATACCCACTATGGAAAAGTGCTCTGTTCCAAGCTTATACAAATATATAGGGATCCCAGAGATAGGGGTGGTGAACTACCTGGGTTCCAGGCGAGGCTTTGCTGCAGAGCTGATGGTCAAGCCTGGCATGGAAGAATCAGCAGGTTTCCATCAAGGACAGAAACAGCAGAACCACAGGCTTGTGGGTGGGGGATGCTCCCCACATTTTGGGACTGAGAGAGTGGTGAGGGAAGAAACCAGTGCATGAAGACCTGTGAACAGGCTGTGTGTGTAGAGTTTGTCCTCAGGGCGTTTTCAGGCACGACTGTGACAGAATCATACCTTGTTTCCGAAAGGCAGGCATGCAGGGCAGTGGGGAGGAGAGATTCAGGAGTAGATTATAGACACAGGGAGGCTGGGGGGAGGTGAGAGGTGCTGAGCAAGGGCAGTGGCAGTGGGAGGTGAGGGATGGATGAGGAAATTCAGAGGTGTCCCCAAGGCAGTGACAGACTATGGGCATGGGGGAAAGGAAGGGGATGGGTGGGTCAGGGCTCCGGCTTTGGCAAATAGGTGGGCGATGGTGCCGTTAGCTGAGACAGCCTGCGATCCTCTCATCACCCATCCTTTTAAAATCTGTTTCCCAGCCCTGGCTGCAGGTTAGAGTCATTAAAGCCTCAAAAACTACCCATGTTTACGCCCAATCGCTTACCAATCAGACTCTCTTGAGAGGCGCAGGTCCTGGTGTTTGTAAAGGCTCTCCCACGCAGCCAGGGTTGAGAACTAACTACCTGGTCACTCTCCTGTGAAACCTGTGAGGGTCCCTAGGCAGACATCATTCCTCTCTGCTCTGTGTGTCGCTGTGTCTTTTAGAGCTCTGTTATAAGCCTCCCATCAGCATTTACTGGCCGTTGAGCTCACCCAGAATAATTACAAGAATGGACATTCCCAGAGAAGCTGGTTGGACTTGATCTGGGCCTTCAGGAATTATTTCTGGAAGACTGTCGTACCACCAGGCCCACACAGAACAAGGTTTCACAAGTATTTCAGTCAATTATACGGTGATAATTCACTGAATCAATCCGTTGGGACCAAAGCTGCTTTGTTGAGATCAAGTCTGTGGGCAAAGAGAAGGCCCAGGGAAAAGGCAATGGGGCTGTGTCTGGTGGAGCCCACAGGGCAGGGCACAGCCCCGAGCGGGCTGGGGACATTTCTGGGCTTGCAGGGCCCTGTCCCAAGGCTGCTCCACTATGGGCTGCGGAGGGTGATGCAGAAAGAGAGAGGGAGCCCTGCAGGTTACTGCCTCATTTCTCTCCTGAGAGTGGCATGGAAGGAGCGAGGCTGAGGTAGAGAGGAAACCTTTCTCAAACTTGTGCGAGCCCATGAATCACCTTGTTAAAATGTAGATTCTGATTCAGCAGGTAGGACCCGGGGCACTGTTTCTAACCAGTGCTCAGGGGATGCCAATGCTGCTGGCCTGAGGAACACACTGAGAGTAGCTTGTTAGTGCTTAGTGTTCCTTCAGCAGTGGGCATGCCTTTCATTGCACAGCAGAGCTTGGGCTGGGGCGGTAGCGCCTAGATTTCATTCAAATTAAGGTTTGAGTGACAACAGGGGGGCTTAGGTTTTGTTGGGGGAGGGGAAGAAAGAGAATTGAGGACAAAGGAGGACGCCGGTTAGCCAAAGGAGGTATACATGTGGCATAGAATTAGAAAGGGGGATGGAAGTGGTCGAGGGTCAATTAACAACTATATTGATCTCTAACCTCCCAGTTTTTCTTTTTCTTTGCCCTCCGTCATCAGCACACTGGTTCTCTTCCCTTCTGCCTGTGTCATCCTCCTGCCACTCGTACCCGTCAACCCTCAACAGTTCGGTTTCATATATGTGACATTTTGGTTCAAGGAGGACTGGATATCAACTAGACCTAAGAAGGTTTTGTGATTTGCATTCCTTGTCCTAAGAAAAGGAGTTAGGGCGAGAGAATAATTACCAAAGCCCGAGATTTCCCCCTAGTGGTCAGCACCGAGATAACACAAATTTCCTCTAATTCATTTATTCATGAATTTGACAAATGCGTGCTAAGCCTCAAATGTGTCAGACGTTGTGCTAGAGACAGATATGATACTTGTTCTTATGGAGCTGAACGTCTGAAGAGGGACTGTGTATTATTAATACTGTGGACTATTTAGAGTTTCCAAATGCCAGGAAAAATACACCAGAAAACTTGAAAGGAAAAATGCTCTCTTTTAAAGCTATTTTATATTTGTACTTTGCTGCCCAGAAGATTAAGTGAGCTCTGAAATAAGACGTTTAGTACCTGATAACACTACTGGTTTTCCAGTCATGATAGAAATCCTTTAGCTCTGCTGGTGAGAAATGCCAGACAAGGCCACTCAAATGCACTAGGTTTAGCAACGTCTCAACACCTGTTAGTCTGTGCTCACTGTGTTTATCTGTTTTCAGCTAGTTAATATAGTGGAGGCTTAATCTAGGTCTTTAGCGCCCACAGATCTTACCCAGGGTGACTGCTTGCTCCTGAGCCCCTCCTCCAAACAGGCCCCCTACAGGTCGACAGTAAAAACTTTCCACACACTGGTGTGGTTTCAACGTGGGTCTCCTGCCCACTTGGTGGCAGCCCTGGGTCCTATATGGTGGCCCAATCCTCTGTCTTTCCTTTCTGAAAGGCTTGGAAGCGCCAATTTCATAGAATGCAGGTACCATCCACAGCAACCCTTGGGACCCTAAATTCACATGAAATTAAGTTCCAGTGTTGCAGGGGTAATGCCAGGCTGCGTGAATATCGTGTTTTGAATAGGAATGGATTTTGGAAAATACCTGGTTCACCTTATCCCCAATTTAAAAGCGACTGAAAAATAAAAGGCATAAAAACGTAGCAACTCTTGATTAAGACCAGAATTCTGCATGTTAGAAGCATGAGATCAGAATTTCGTTTTCTCTTACCAACAGAATCATTGAGGAACAATTAAAAAAAAATAATGGTGTCACTTTTTCCTATAGGACAGGTTATTTTGTACTTTATGTTTGTTTTCCCCCAAAACTAAAGCCTCCTGGTGTTTCTGTTCTGTTTTTCTGCAACATTTGCCTCTGCCAATCAATTTTGAATTTGGTCTAACTGCTTTTTATGTGGATAAAAAAGCTGACGAAGCAACTCAACAAAATAAATCACTTTTTTTCTTTGTGGAAAAAATAATGCTCTCTTTTATCTTTTACCAGTTTTTAAGACAAGCAGGTAGAAATGTTTTGTTTCTAACATTTTTGGAGTACAAGGTCTTCAACTCAGATTTAATTTTTTTCCCTCCAATTTTCATTGCAAAACTTCTGAGAACAGGTTTTTTCCTGTAAAAGGTGCATATCAGATCACCTCCAATATCATTTTCAACTCTAAACATAGAGAATTCAGCCCCTTTATTAGCAAAATTATAGTAATTAAACAATAATATTGGATTTATAATTGAGTAACGCTTTGCAAAGTAATAGCGTATGTTCAGCCTGTCTATACTACTATACAATACTACTGGCCCAGGGCTTTATTGTGTATCAACTGTCTAATTCTCACGACTTTATAAAGTTTGGGTTATCATCATTACCTTTATTTTAAGATGGACAAACTGAGACTTAGATAAGCAACATAGCTATAAATAGCAGAGCTGGGATTGGACTCTGGGCAATCTGGGTCTAGTGTTTGTGTTTTTAACTGCTTTGCTATAGCAGGACTGAAGAGGCCTGAATTAAGTGTAAATGAATGTACTGTATCCTCACTGCAGACAGAAGACTAGAAAGAGTAATGGAGTGTGCAGTCTCTGTGGGTGGATGTGTGTGTGTGTGAATGAAGTTATCACTTGCCTGCGGCGCTCTGGGTTGCTTAGAGCACCTCGGAGGCCACTGTTGTCCTGCCCTAGCTGTAAGTGTGGAGACAGATAATGAGCATCCATTGGTTAATTGATTGATGACTTTTCAAGGCCTTTTATAGCCTTAGAATTCTATTAGTCTCTCTACAAGAAACCAGGTGTAGGGAATGAAAGGCAATTTATCTTTTAAGAATTAAGTAAAATCCTTTAAACTCTTGTTTTTGTGCCTAAAGCTATGTTCTGATAGCAATGTTCTTTCTCCAGCTATGTTGGTGGTACAGTAATTTAATCTGGCTTTTGAAATTACTGTTGTCTCGTACATTTATTTCAGTAAAGACAGCTGCTTTGGATATGTAGATGTTATGAACAATGCAACAGAATCACAGAACATTTGTAAAGTTGCTACAGTGATTACAGTGGAAATATTTTTTATTCCATTATAACACACACACACACACACGCACACACACACACACTATATGTCCCCCATCTGAAATCTTTGAGCATATCTAATATCCTTGGTTCTGGCACAGAGCCCAGCCTGGCATAGTGCTGATGCTCAATAAATGACAAATTGCATTGAGTGAAAATAAATATTAGACGGAAATATTGAAATATGTCGGTTTCCACATTGTACATCTGTTCCAGTCAAAGCGTTTCAGAAGGATAAGTGAGAATTGCAGTAGTGAAAAATAATCTGTTCTACTGAAAAAAATTGTTGGCCTGGAATATTTTCTGAAATGTAATAAAATTTCACCAACTTTTAAAAATCAGACTTTTTAAATAATATGACCTAATCTGGGCTGAAGTTTACTTTCACATTATAAAATGAATAAATTAAGAATTATTATAAGAGCTTATTCAGTCTATTTAAGAGAAAGTGGTTTCTACAAGTCCTAAGCAAACTGTAGCCAAATAAGTATGTTGAATATAAATATTACTCCTATCTTTTAATTAAAGAAAATTTAGTAATATTTCTAATTAAAAACACTTTTAGGAGTTAATCTATGCATATATATGTATATATATATAGTAATAAAGTCATACTTCTTTTAAAGCTAGTACTTAAAATTGCAGATAGCTTTCCTGCAGTTAATGCAAAATGGTAGATTTTGATGGTATGTTGCTTAAATGGAATTCTCACTGCCATAGTGTTAATGAAATTGCTTATTAAGGAGAGAAGCGAGTGCCTTTTATGTTTAGGAGAAATGTCCAGTGGCCATTGAAATATTTTTGACTATTTGATTTTTTCTTCAAGGTCCTGATCATCCCCATTGTCTGTCATACAAACTAGAACTTGGATCAGACCAAGAAATTCCCTCTGATTGGTATCCGTTTGCTACTGTTCAGTTTTCAATGCTTGACACCTGTGCCTCAAGGACCGAGGTCAGGTCTCTGGGGGTGGAGAGTGACATCCAGCCACAGAAACATGTTCAGCAGCGAGCTTGCTACAACATCCAGGTACGTCTCAGAGCCCCTTGGTGCAAGTTGGGGCTTCCAGAACTGTGACCTGATTCGGCTTTAAATATTTGCTTTGCCCTCTTATATGACTATGTGTGTATGATGATATTTGACCTAGAGAGGAGCTCAGCTATGGAAACTTGGTGGTCACCATTGAGCTTAGTTCTTCCTCATCATTTTAGAGAATGTGGGGGATACCTAATAATTCAGGTTTCCATGAAAAACAGAACATTAAAACATTTATATTTTAGAAGCATATTTATAATAAAAATTATGATGTTAGAAGACCGTTTCCCAAAATGTGTTCTGTGAAACATCTGTCCCATATAATAACATAAGAAAAAACTAAGTTGGGAATGCCATACATTAAGTTAATGTTAGATGAAGGCTCTGAGAAGTCCTGCAATAAAGAAACTTGTTATGCTTACTTAATCCAGTTTTTCCCAACTCATTGGCTATGGAATCTTGCCTGTGTGGGTGTGTGTATGTAGAATGCCTGTCAGTATCTTGTGGAATAGTAGTATTTGGAGTACTCTTTTGGAAATGCTGAGTGACTCTATGACAATAGTTTTGAATGTTCACCATCAGCTCTTCTGCATTCTTGGGCCAGATGAATTAAAGAGCAGCATGCACTTACATCTGTTTCTAAACTTGTTTTTCCTTCTTATCTTCAAGGTTAGTAGATACGTGGATAACCTCTGCCACATATTTCCCCTGCTATCTTGCAATGGTGACATGGGTTGCTGGCTTTGTTTAAGAGTATTTTTTTTTAACTAGAAAGTATTTAAAAAATCAGCACAATTAAACAGCACACAACAAACAGGTGGTTCAGTTTAGAATTTGTATGTTTCCTTTTCGACTTTCACAGGAATGACATTCTATACTTTTTAATAGCATTTTAAAATCTATGTATTGCTTGACTCTCAGCTATGATCAATGCCATTCTGATTTTCTACTCATTTATTCCTATTAAAAATAGTGATATTTTATAAGACTTCATTAATACCAACTGATGTTCCTATACTGTAGGATTTTTCTTTATTTTGGCCCATCTGTTTAGAAGTCGATATGTTCGGGTCAGTGACGTTTTTCTATTGATAAAAGTCGCGATGGGTACATGCTGTTCCGTGCAGCCCCTTCAGCTGAAGGACTTATTCCCCTAGCAGCTGGGAATTGCTCTGGCTGAAGACAGCTGCCTTGCCTGAGGTCATGCCCCCTTCCTGGGTCAGCTTGTGTCCACTGCTGGGTAGATGCAGCGGTGTAATGCCCCTTTGCATCAACCTGGGCTACCTGCAGGGCCAGCCCAGCGTCAGCTCTCCCGGGGCAGGGCGTTGGCTGAAGCCTTGGTTACCACTGCTTTGCAGCCCAGCTTCTCTCTCAGCCCCTTCTGCTTCCTTCCTCCATGGGTGTTGACCCCAACAGCACTGCCCAGTAAACTCTGCACACAAAGCTCCATCTCAAGAGTCTGCTTCTTGGGGAACCTGACCTATAACACTAGGTATCTAAGTATTATGTGCCACTGAGATGTGAGTCAGGTGCATATGGAGACTGCATTTATTCCAATTCTCCTATTCACAGAAGATGCCAGTTTCTTGTAGTTTTAGTGGATGACTCAAAATTACCAAAGTACCTTCAGCTTTAATAGTATTTGCAAGTTGATCTACACCTGATGGCAGTTTCAAAATGTTTTCTTCCATTTAATGAGTATCTGTTGAGCAGTTCCAAAGTGCCAGGTACTGGTCTGCATGTGGGGATGCAGCAGTGAACAGAGAGACAAGGTCCCTGTCCTCATGCAGTATACCTTCTAGTGGGAGGAAACAAAAAATAATTAGTAAACAAATAAATAACATAATTTCAACAAATGACAAATTCTTTTTTTTTTTTTTGAGACAGGGTCTTGCTATGAGCCCAGGCTGGAATGTGGAATGCAGTGGAGCAATCATGGCTCACTGTAACCTCAAACTCCTGGGCTCAAGAGATCCTCCTGCCTCAGCCTCCCAAGTTGCTGGGGCTATAGATATGCACCACTATGCCTGGCTAGTTTTTAAAAAACTTTTTTCGTAGAGATGGGGTCTCTCTATGTTGCTCAGGCTGGTCTTGAACGCTTAGCCTCAAGCGATCCTCCCACCACAGCCTACCAAAGTGCTGGGATTACAGGCGTGAACTACCATGCCTAGCCCACAAATTCTAAGAAGAGAATAAAATAAAACAACAGGACAGACAGTGACAGAGGGCTTCTTTATCTAAAGTAGTCCTGGAGGACCTCCATGAGGAGGTGACATTTGAGCTGAGACAAAAATGATGTGAAGGGAAGACAGATGGTTTGGCCCAGCTGGTTTGCTAGTTTGTAAACTAGTTTGTTTTAGTTAGTGAGCTAATTTTGAGTGTGTTATAAATCTGGCTGGATATATGATACTTGGGGGGAATTGATCACATGTCTAGCCAGATCTGCAAATGTCTTATCAACATGAGTATTCTGTGTAGATTTTACAAAAGCGACGTTTGACTTAGAGGTGAAGAGAGTTTCAGTCCTCTTCGAGATTTGGCCCTGGACAGGAGGATTTGGGAGGGCTCTGTTGCCCACAAGGAGAGCAGAGATGCTCACTCGGGAGCTACTATAGGAGGTGGAGGGCTATGTCTGTGTCCAAAGGGTGAGGTGGCAACAGTCCTCATATATGAAACAGGACTGAAGAGAAGTGAGTTCTGTGTTGCATTTGTTAATATTGCCTATGTTTTGCTTTTGCATAACAGGTCGAAATAGAAAAGAAGTGGATTACCATCGATGGAGAAGACCCAGATAAAGTTGGCGACTGTGTAACTCAGTAGGAGTAGCAAGAGTAAATGATGACCTCCCCCTTGTCAAATATGTAATTCACAAAACCACACCAAGGTCTGCTACTGTATAGCGGAAATGACATCTGAATAATGGGCTTAGGACAGGTCCGCTGACCGTGTTTAGAGAAGTTTAGACCTAAACCCAAACAATTTGTATTTTATGCTTTTGATACGTTTTTGCCCTAGGATTTTGATCTAAAATGTGTCTATAATTTGTGTGAAGTTTTGCTTTCTATTGAAACTCAAACTCAAAGGCACTGTTACTTGTTGTATGACCTGGCAGCCCTTTTTGGCTAAAGGGCTTTCAATTTTTGATTACTCAGTGGGTAGATTCTTTCGCACCCTGGATTACCTAGGTGCCATGTTTATTGTTCCGATCTCTTCTTGCTGTGTTAGCACCTGTAGCAGAGGGTAAGGCAATCAAAGGACACATTAACCAAAATACTTCATTTTCCCTCTTGCTCACTTCTGAAATGTGGCTACCTGTAGAATGATGTTGAAACCACAAGCTAAAATGGAGGTCTGGAAGTATCTGTAGTTCTGAATTATTTATCTTCCTGTCCTCTTACCACATGTTGAGCAATCATTGGCTGTATTTGGTACCTGTCTTTCCCCCACTGTATTCTCATTTTCAAAATAAGTTTGTATTCTGGTATGTGCTGCAAAGAAGCTATTTCTGTCGACATACATATTTTAGTACAAGTCACTAAGATGTATTTCCTTTTGCTTGGCAGAATTTTTTTCAAAACGGAATCTGAGTATTGGACACTAGTTAAAATATTTATGTACATTAAAGGTGAATTTTTACAGTTTGTGAATATTGTTTTCTAAAAGTACAGATTCTGAAAATGTGTTTTGATAAAGTATTAGTTGTAATGAACTCAAGCCTCTCTTGAGTAAAGTCTAAACAGTATTATTATTATTTTATGCTAGTTCTGCTATAATGCTATTTTATGCTAATTCTGCTTAATTTAGAATATTTTTTCTTTAAAAGATGAGCAAAGTGAAAAATACTAGATTATTTTACTTAGATTTCTAAGAGGCAACATTTTTATTCTTCAAAGTCAGGTAAATGACTATAATAGTTTGGTTCCTAATGAAAAGTCAGTGGCATTAGCTATTATAACACTGCTTTTAATCTCCTTTTAGTATTTACAATGAAATTCAGAATCTTAAAATTTATGACGTCTATATTCTAGGCATTTTTTAATCTGAGAAACAAACTCCTCCATGTGGTATTAATACACCTTCAATTTATGTTGAATCTCAAATATAATTAGGAGATATTTTTCTCTATTTGCCAGATTTGTTTTGAGTCAAAACTGATATAATGTTCTTCCAAACAACATTTATTTGTTGGCCTACAGAGTTTATTTCTTACGTTTTATTTAATGTTGTATTACATTCATTTAAATCTGTCTAAAAACAGATTAAAACAAACATTTATGGTGGTCCGTATCCATCGGCAGATTTTATTGCTTTTCATTATTTTACTGTAAAGGGCGAAGAATGCAAAAGTTGCTGGTTAAAATGAATTGGTATTGCTCTTTTTAACTTCACTTGATGCATTGCTCATAATATCATATGCTTGAGATTCACTGTTGATCTATAGGAGGGCAAATCTGTGTGTGTATGTCATTTTTAAAAAATTCCACTGTCTTTCCTTATCATCTGGTGTGGGCACACTCTGGAGTGACTTCAATCTGCTCAGAACCGGTACGGAGGCGGCTGAATCTGAAGCTGCACCACAATCCCCATGAAGTTAGCTGGGTTAATGACTGCCATTCCTTTCTGGATCTGTTTTAAGGCATCCTGCCCATAAAGAACTCACAATCTGATTCAGATGAACTTAATGAATATTTACACTTCAAAATAAATTCAGCAAAGTGTTCTGTTAATTGCCCCTCATGTTTCACACGTTGACTAAGTATCTGTGGGTACCTCCCTGCTAGGGTCATTTACTCATAAGCCACCCAGCCTTCAGGAGCATCTCAGGAGTCAGTGTTGAAAATATAATAACAAAAGACTGAGAGCTCAAATGGAGTTTCTGCAGCAAAGGTTGATAGCATTAACAGCAGGGGGCTACCGCATAATTGTTAATTTGCACATCTATTAGGATCCTTAAATATTCATTACTTAGTGTTAAATTAACATTCTGTGTAGAGAGGAGAGGCTTTTTAATACAATTCTTCTGACCTCAGAAATGGCAGGAGGTCAAATGTGACTACAGAGCTCTAAGTGAAAAATCAGGTAGGATCCATTTAGACTTACAAATTGAGAAGTAGAATCTCCTTTGCCAGAATAGTGATCTTCAAAAAAACTCCTACTTTGGAAGGAGGTAAGGAAGGAAGAAAGGGAGTAAAGGAGAGAATACTCCTTTTCTAGCATTTTAATTTTGATCACTCCTTTATGAGTTTGACCATTTTGGAGTCAAATTAGCATATTTCCAAGGAGTTTACCAGTTCATGACTAGTTGTTCTGCAGTAATTGTTTTGGTTGGTCACCTTTCCAGTTACAGGATCATATTAACTGTGTAAATGAATTCTTGGGTTGATCATGTAATGATCAACTGTGCAGATCTGAATTTAAGGACATTTCCTTTTTCTATGGGAATTACAACAGTTTATCCATTAACAAAGGTATGAAAAAAGGATACTTTCTAGCACATAAATAAAGGCTGGAATTTTCTACTTGTTGTATATATTAGACTGTTCTAGGATTTAGTTCCCTTCATTCTGGATCTGTGCTTATGATACAGCCTCGTTTATTATAAATTCAGTTGGGAGGTCTTCCTTAACAATGGCTGTTATAATGTTTTACTCTAAATATGATTTTATGTCCTGTCAATACAAATATGAAACAGATTGAGCCTTAATAATCATGTAACAAAATATTTTGTAGATTACATATTGATTTTTCTAAAATTAAAGATGTATTTCAAATGATTCTTGCTGTGGATTTATATCTTCTTTTGCAAGGCCTGGGGCAATATTTTTCAAGGTATGAAATCAATTTCAACAACCTTAAACAATTGACTCTCTGTCAGGCATATGTACGTAGCTTCACTGTTAAGGAGTCAGTGAACATGGCACATCCTGGAAAAATGACACTATAGTTGATGATGTTATAAAGGATGATTTTAAAAATAAGGTATAATCATGACTCATAAAGGTATGAGATGACTATGTGCGTAAGATTTCATTTAACTCGTTAACTCATTAATGAGGGAACTGGTAAGATGTTATAACCAGTTCCAAGGAGAATTCTTCAAAGAGCAGAGACATATATAGGAAGTGAAGAATTCTGAAATAAATTTGCAAATAGATGCAAAATGGATCTATGTACAGACAATAGTCAATAATTCCTCCTACCGTAACATGATTAATTGGTATTTCTCTGGACAAGGATCATGTGATTATTATCAGTTTTCTACAACTTACGGAGTTGTAAAATTACTCCAAGACAATGAAAGGCGTTCATAACCTGGACGAATGAGCTAGACAGGACTTCTATTATTCAAAATCTTTCACAATTTTTCCTGATAACAGGACAAACTTTGTCCATGGGAGAATTCCATGGAATTTTCAAACGTTGGCAGCTTGCATAGCAGTGCTTTAGAATTAATGTGCATTTAAAAGCAAAGTTTTTGAAGTTTAGAAAATTAGTTTTATATAATTGTACAGAATATATTTCAGGTGGGTATGCGGATGGGGAAGGGGGGTGAGGGAGGGCCATAATAGATAGATATGAAGATAAATCAGTGCTGATAAAAAAAACAACCTAACAACCTCTCCACCTCACTTTTTATAGGAAATAGCCTCATATTGAAATTAAATTTTTATTTAGCTATTAAAATTAGTATTTCAAAACTGCATCAGCACTTTATAGAGGCCAGATCATTAAGCACTGTTTTAGCCACTGCTGGCATTAACGAGACTTGCCTCTAGTTCTTCATTAACAACAAAAGGATTAATGACATAAACTGACAATATTAGTAACAACATTCCTCAAAACCCCATCAATCAATTCTTTTCTGTTTTGTCTCAATTCTAGCTAGACTGCCCTTCCCACTTCGTGTAGACACAAGGTAGATTTTGAGGTTGTCTTTCCTAGACCCTCCCCATTCTCTACAGCTACTCCATTTCAAGGATGTTTTCGTGCGTGCCCTTAGCCAGGGTCCTAAAACGTATGGCTATGTGTATTCCGTTGAACCACATGCAGCTGCCATTATCTACCACTCTTGATGGCAATTTCATGGGGCCCAACCTAATGACCTGCATATTTCTCTGGGTTATATGAAACAAGGATTTGTCTTGTTACAAGTGTATTAGTAAGTTCCTGCTTAAAACTGGCATTGAAATATGAATTAGACTGTAATTAATTTTTAAAGCAAGATAGAATTGCTGGTCAGGAAGCAAATAGTTGAGTCAAAAAAAAATACCATAGATAAAAGCTGCAGGTAATATTGTGCCTTTAAAATTAGGTTCCATCTATAAAGAAAAGGAAAACTGATTAGATTAATTGCCTCATGTTTTAAAAGTTTAAAGTTATTTCCATGAGATTTCCTGGGGAAGAAGGGCAACTCACCATTACACTTTGAGGTGTGCTACTTCCCCTTCATGTATGTGCACCGGCACAGCCTTCCAAACTTCAGAGGGAAGGGTGGTTTATTTAAACAACATGATTGTGTGTGTTGACATTTTCCTGAGACCCAGCATTGTAAATTTCATGGAATGTAATTTGCAGTACACTCTTGAAACAGAAGAGGGTGCTCATAGGCAAGCTGATGCTACCCAGAGTTAGAAACATTAGCTTTTGAATTTGGTGGTGCTTCTAATTATGATTAATAAAAGATCTTGGGGGCATTTTATAAAGCATTTCAAAGCATTGTGAGTCCAGTGGAGTATAATTAAAATTAATGCCGTAGACAAACACTTTAAAGTATTCTTAATACCTTGTCTAAAAATGCTGTTGAACACGATTTTATGAATCCCAAAGTTTTAAATACTATGCTTATCTCTAAGCATTTCTATTAAAGAGACAGAAAAATGGTTCCTTTCTTTTCCAAAGATTTCAAACAAACTTTTTCTAATGAGAGTTGCTAAACTTTAAATAGCCCTACTTTAAAAGATTTATAAAATATAATTAATTCATCTTGTTTTGTCATGTGTCAAGGTCAATGCAGTCTTTAGAAAGCTCCAGCTCAGTATAGTATCTTCAGATTCTTAGGTAAGAACGAGCAAATACAGAATATTCTATGCTAATTTGACTCAGGGACAAGCCTTCACACTGTTTCAATCCTCAGAAAGCAGTAATGAGCATTGTTCTTTTCAAAATGGGCTCTACATTTCTCTTAGAAATCTTTCTAGGTGGATGTTGTCATTCTTTTATAAAGCCTGTTAGGATACTCTATTTCCAAAAATATTATATCATGAGTAAGTCTATGAACGTAGCTGAATACATGAAGCATTCCCAAAGATGTCTTCCACACTCTGAAGTGTAATACAAAAGGCTTCCTTAAGAAATTGGCAGTCACAGTTTGCCACTTTGAGTCACCTCAAAATGCTACGTGACCATAGTTCCAATTAATCACCTTGCTGATCATTCTAATGTTTATCAAATGCTTACTATATGTCTGCATTTTTCTAGGCACTGGGGACAAGCAATCAAAAAACCAGTTAATTTTCGCTTTTGTACAGGATATGTGATAGTTGGGGAAGTCAGACAATAAACAGATACTAAGTTGTGATCATTGCTGTGCAGAAATATAAAGCAAGGTAAAGTGACAAAGAGTGGTACAAGGATGGTATTTTAGATGGGTTGGTCAGAAATGTCCTCTCTGATGAGATGACATTCTAGCAGAGACCTGAAAGAAATGAGAGAGAGCCACCCAGATCCCCCAGGGAAGAGTGCGCCCAGCAAAGGCACTGCTAATGCACAGGCACTGGGATCAGAGGGTGCTAGCCAGTCAGAGGGACTTCACGGAGGGCAGACGGGGGCTGGGTGGCTAGATCAGGGTGAGCAAGGTGGTGGGGGATGCAGGTGGGAGCAATCAGAGGAATTGTGGGGAGGTCAGAGGAGGCCATGGTAAGTACTTCGAATTTTATTCTGAGTAAGATGGAAGCCCCATGAGGCTTTGTGCAGAGGAGTGACATGAACTTTATCACATGCTAAGATGGTTCTGTGGACATAAAACGGGGACAATGGCAGAGCAGAGAGAACAGTTAGGACTCTGTTGCAATACATAGGTGTCTTAGTCTATTCCTGCTGCCATACCTTAGTGTGGATAATTTGTAAACATTTATTTCTTACAGTTATGGAGGCTGGGAAGTCCAAGATCAAGGTGCCAACAGATTCAGTGTCTGGTGAGGCCCTGTTCCTCATAGATAGCACCTTGTTGCCGTGTTCACATGTGGCTGAAGGGGCAAAAGGGCTCCCTCAATCCTTTTTCATAAGGGCATTAATCCCATTCACAGGGACTCCACCCTCATGACACAATCGCCCCCCAAAGGCCCTGCCTTGTAATACCATCACCTCGGGGTTAGGTTTCAACATGTAAATCTTGGGAGGACACAAACATTAAGCCAGTAGCACCAGGTGAGAGGTGAGGATGATTAGGAGTGGTGATGAGAGAGGAAAAATGGTTGTACTCAGAACATATTTGACATATAGAGCCAACAGTGTGTGCTGATGGATTGGATGTGGGGTGTGAGGGAAAAAGGGGAACCAAAAATAAATCCCAGATTTTTGATCTGAGCAACTAAAGAATGGAATTTTTTTTTTCTTTTTTTGAGACAGAGTCTCACTGTGTTGCCCGGGCTAGAGTGCCGTGGTGTCAGCCTAGCTCACAGCAACCTCAAACTCCTGGGCGCAGGCAATCCTTCTGCCTCAGCCTTCTGAGTAGCTGGGACTACAGACATGCACCACCATACCTGGCTAATTTTTTTCTATATATTTTTAGTTGTCCACCTAATTTCTTTCTATTTTTGGTAGAGACGGGAGTCTCGCTCTTGCTCAGGCTGGTCTTGAATGCCTGACCTCAAGTGATTCGCCCACCTTGGCCTCCCAGAGTGTTAGGATTACAGGCATGAGCCACCATGCCCGGCCTGGAATATTTTGATTGTTTGTTTTTTGTGAGATAGTGCCTTGCTCTGTCGCCCAGGCTAGAGTACAGTGATGCGATCACAGCTCACTGCAGCCTCCAACTCCAAGGCTCAGGTGAGCCTCCTGCCTCAGCTTCCTGAGTAGATAGGACTCCACCTGCATGCCATCATGCCCAGCTAATTTTAAAATTTTTTTGTAGAGATGGGACTTTGCTATATTGCCCAGGTCTTGAACTTCTGGGCTTAAGCAATCCTCCTGCCTCTACTCCCCAAACTGCTGTGATTACAGGTGTGAGCCACTGTGCCTGGGCTGGAGGTTTATTTATTTGTTTATTTATTTTTATGGAGGAGGGGAAGACTGTTGTAGGAGCAGGTCTGGAGAGAGAGATCAGGAGTTCGGGTGCGGATGTGTTAACTTTGAGATGCCTATTGGACATCCAAGTGGAGACAGCAAGTAGCAATTGGAGGTATAAGACAGGAAAGAGGGTGGGCTGGAGATGTGACTCTGAGAGACATAAACACTTAGAGCTCGGGTCACTGGATGGGATCCCTTGGGAGTGAGTATAAAGAAGAGAAATGGCCTGAGAACCAAGTCCCTGGGCTCTCTGAAGTGTAGAGTTCAGGAAAATGAGGACAATGCAGCAAAGGACACTGAAGAAGAGTAGCTCGAGAAGGAGAAATAAGAGAGTGGTATCCCAGAGGTCCAGTGAACAAGGCTGTACTCGGCTGCCTCGAATGCTGCCAACAGGGTAAGCGGAGGACTAAGAGTCGACCATTGGGTTTTGCAACATGGAACTTGGTGTCCTTGACAGAAACAGTCATCATAGTGATGGTCGTGGAAGCCAGCTCAGGTGGCTGCGGATCCAGTGGGTAGATGGCTCTGTGAGGGAGGTAGAAACGTCTTTTTGCCCTCTTAGGTCCTGTGGTTGGCTTAAGAACTAAACTGACATAAGACAGATTAGCAGGAGAAAATCATGTGCATTTTATTTAATACTTTTACATGGAAGGAAGTCTTCAAAAGGAAAATGCAGACCCTAAGAAGCCATTAGGACACAAAGCTTATATACCTTTCTCACAGAGAACAATACATTATTGGGGATGTGTCAAGACAAAGGGGCTTGGGCTACGGGCATTAAATTGTGGGACACTGGCTAGGAAATACATGGGGGATACTAATGAAAGATAAGGGCTATTTTAGTAGGTTTGATGTATAGGTTCATTTTGGCATTGGCTCCCAGTCTCTGGTGATAGGAAGGTTCTTCTCTTTCTAGTACAGGGAAGGCACCTTTTTCAGGAGAAATTTTATGATCTGCTTTTAGGTAGAAAGGAGCAGGTCAGAGAGCCTTTCCTGCATCTGCTGTTTCTCAAGTGCCTTCAGCTTAAAATAATCCATATGCCAAAGCAGTATATTTTGCGGTGGCATGTTTTGAACTTCTTCAGCTCTTTTGAGTTTTGCTGTAAATATGAAACTGGGACAGTAGCTGCTGAGGTTGAGATCTTTTAACTTCTCTCCCACACCCCTTAAGATCCAAATCTTGATACTTTGTCTCTACTCGTGACTCTTTCTTCATTATTATGATGGTTATTATTTTTATCTTCTTAATGTTGACTCTTGATAAAACATTCTTTTTCTCTTCCTTACTGTCAGTGCTTATAGAAAACGATTCCTTGTCATCTTTCAGCCCATGTCATCGGAATCATGTGCTGTTTCTGGCATGAGTGCTTTGGATGTACCAGCTTGCATTTCTTCAGAATTTTCATCAGCTGTATGTGTGATGTTGCAGGCATCACATATTTCAAAATAAATTTAGCCATTGATTTAATTATTTCTTGCTTTGTTTTAAAATTTTTCTTGGTTGAGCTCCACTTGGTCCATGTCATTTCACGTTGGGATGGCAATCCCACTTCACATTTTGTTATCACACTCAGAATAATTATAAACCAGTTGCTGGTTTCACAAGCTTGAGAATACCTGCAACTTCCTGCAGGATTAAAAAAAAAAGAGCTATTTAGTCATCGTTTTTATATCTACCTAACCATTTGACCTTTGGTTCTTTATTAGTCTGATATAATAATATACTATGTAAATAATTGTCTAATAAATAACAAGTGAATTTTAATAAAATTAAAGTATCTGCGAAAGGTGCAATTTAAGCAACTGTTAAATCATACTATTAATGCGATGTTTGATTTTCTTGATTCATTGTTTAAAGACTGTTTTGCTGGCCGTGACCTCACTGGGCAGAGCAACCCAAGCCTGGCAGAGCAGAGGGCACCACCAGGCTGCCATGGACCAGAACAAAACAAAACAAAACCCAAAACTGTTTCGTGTGGTTAAAATAAGGGGGCGATCAAAGTGTGATTTCATGAATTACATGGTTTGTTGCCACACAAAGGGAATTTTTTTCTCACAATGCTTAAAGAGGAGAAGAACCAGAACGAATCTCACAGGGAATAAATACACTTGAGAGATGAACTACATTTACCATGTAGTGAGTTCAAAAATTATTAGTCTAGTTGCTCAATTAAGATGAAAGCAGCCATCTGTGGAATGTAAAGGCTAATTAAAGTGTGAGGCGTAAGAATGTAGGATTGGTTCTTGGCAGAGATCCTCCATGGTAGGTAAGGTCCCTGGATGCCAGACGGCAGCGTGGGTGTTGGCCGGTGAGGCTTCTGAGGTGAGCTCAAAGGCTAACAGATTGTGGCCCTGCCACCTGCCACAGCTCCAGCACTCAGCCTTTGGAGAAGCAGCCTGAAAGTGTGCAGCCCTGCTGCGGCCTAATCTCTCAAAGTGTCTGTCAGAAGGTTTATAGGTAAATCATGTGTCGCTGAACTATGAAAATATGTTCTGATAAATGCGTCATTAGGCAGTTTTTGTCCTTGTGTGAATGTTACAGAGTGTACTCACTCCAACCTAAACTATATGGTGTAGCCTACTGCTCCTAGGCTACACACCTGTTTTCAGTAACAGCATGGTGTTGTATTGAGTACTGTAGGCAACAGCAGCATAACGGTATTTGTATAAGTATTTAAACATCTCTAAACAAAGAAAAGGTACAGTAAAACTATGGTATTATAATCTTATGGGACTGCCATCTTATGCACAGTATGTTGTCGATGCATATTGTGTTACGTGGTGATTGGCTTTTGGAGTCCAGTGGTTGAGGTCAATAACAAACATGGGGTCTCATAAAGTATGATATAACATTCTTGAGGCAAAGGGGAGTACATTCCAAGTTCTCATCTCGGTAAAACATATGTTACTCATGTAGCAAACTATATATGTGTTCGGAATCATTTCAAAGCTAGGTAACTGAAACAATTCACTATTAAAATAGAAGAATAAACTTAAATTGAAAACCATTATTGCTCAAATATGGTAAATATTTCATGTATAAAGTAACCAAACAAAACTTACTAAACAAAAAAATTACATCTTGCAATTCACATTCCATTTTACTCTTTTAAATTTAAAGGTACAAATAAAAATTCCAAATGGTCACATAGAATGACAGAATTAAAGTAACCTAGGTTCTATTTCTTCATCTTTACAATGACTGTTTATTTTAAATCTATGGTTTATTTTATTTTATTTTTTTGAGACAGAGTCTCACTCTGTTGCCCTGGCTAGAGTGAGTGCCGTGGCGTTAGCCTAGCTCACAGCAATCAAGTGATCCTACTGCCTCAGCCTCCCTAGTAGCTGGGATTACAGGCATGCACCACCATGCCCGGCTAATTTTTTCTATATATTTTTAGTTGTCTGATTAATTTCTTTCTATTTTTAGTAGAGACGGGGTCTCGCTCTTGCTCAGGCTGGTCTCGACCTCCTGAGCTCAAACAATCCGCCCGCCTCGGCCTCCCAGTGTGCTAGGATTATAGGCGTGAGCCACCGCATCCGGCCTAAATCTATGGTTTAAATCAAGCAATATGTAGTGCCAAAAGAGATGAAGACAAAAATTGCCCTGAAACAAGTTTGAACAATTCTGGACTATCATGAATTTCTAAAATGAATATGTGCATCTGATTCCACGTGTCAGGGGTCCAACTACATAACTGAGAGTTCTCGAAATTAACTTCCATGTAAGATACGATGTTTATTTAACACTAAGAAATTAAAATATGCTGATTTGAATCTTCCATATGCATTATTAAAACTCAACAGTAATTGCATCCATTGTTTAAAACATATTCCAATAAAAACATTAGGAGGGAAGGGAGAGTTCTATTTTGGATGTTGCTTGGAATTGCCAGCACGTGGTGATAATCAAAAGCAGAATGACTTTTAGTTGTTTCATTATTGTGTTTAAATTCTCAACAGACAGTACATGCCATTATGGCCTGCGCCCAGGGCTGACTGTCCCCCACCCCCATCCTTGGTACACCACTAGATGGCAGATATTTCTGCAAATTGGCAGTGACCCAGTGGTGAAAGGAAAATTAATGATGTAAAGGAGAGACAATTGCTAGGGCCATATCTCAGAGTGTGTGAGAGGAGACGAGACCCCAGGCAGGAGCAGAGGGGCTGACTTAGACTAGAGCACAAGCAGTTCACGCACTGCGTTAGGAGGCAAGGCGGAGTGTATGGGTACAGATGAATGCAAGCCTGTTATCCAAGGTATTAAGTAGTTCTTAGTTTCATTCCCAGAATGAACTAGATTCAGAGACTTTTCACCATCCCAGAGACAGCAGGTCCTATTTCTCTAAGGACCCTTTACAGCTGACTTTAATTTTATTTTCTTGAACCCCTCCATCACACCTTTCAATATGTGTTCTTCACTGGTATTAATGCTTGAATATCAGCTATGCTGACTCAAACAAGGACATTCTTGTGATTTTGGAACTGAGATTATCAATTTCCTCTAACAGGGAATAAATGGTTAAGGTAGCTCCGATTTGGGAAATTCATTTGTGAGCACTCTAGAATTTAGTCTCTATTTCTGCTTTTCATCTCTGAGAGAGATGCCACCGATCTGTGAGTGGCTGAGTGGGGGTGGGAGGTGGCACCTCGTTGCAGTGCTTGTCCTTTTCTGCAGAGCTTTATTTTGATATTTTCACACTGCTCAGAGAGAATTCCACACAAAGGTCCTCAAGTGCCATGAAAAGGACAAGGAAAGAGCATCTTTGAACAGTGGTATTGTTAAATGCCAAGAGCCTGCCTCTCCAGTGGATAATTTTGAGATATTCTGAAACACTTTTCAAAGGCTTTGCTAAGTACTCATTGTGGAAAAGGACAAATCCTATATTAAACTCGCACTGGGATCAGAAATGGCCCTGGGTAAAATTGTGAACTCGATGATGTTTGTAGTCCTCTTTTTATTGCCTTTTCCTCCATCAGTGGATGCTCCAGCCCTTTCTCCCTATACATCCTCGAGGCTTTAGGGGGTCTTCTCCCCTCCCCCTTTTTGCCTTATATGATTGAGTGCCAGGAAAAGATATACATCAGTAACTTAGATCTTGGTGTTCTTCCTCTCGGGTTTGGCTTCTCCTGCAGGCTTTTTAAATGGAGCTGCTTATTCTTCCATACCCCACAGACCTTTAACTGCTTCTCAGCCTCCAGTGTGGCCATACTCCAGCTCACTCTCCACGCTGCAGTCAGTGGGGGACACTTTATCTGGCATTTGCCTACCAGCCAGCCTTAGCTTTTGCTACAGCTTGCCTTGGTCTCTGTCCTCTGGCCAAATTGAACTGCACTTATTTCCTCAAACCCACCATGTTCTCAAGCCCCAAGCTTTGGCTGATAGTGCCCTCTGCATGGCACACTCTTCCTTACCGCCTTCCTTTGTCCCTTGCTCATTCCTAACATCTCAGTTTAGGGGTCCAACTTCAGGAAACCTTCCCTAGCCCTCCTCATTCAGGTTAGTGATCCTCGTAAGTAATTTTTAGTACTAATCTCATTATAATGTAAATACTTGCATATTTTTCTTTTTCCTCACCCTGTTTAGGATTTTGTTCGGGGTGGCTCTGCTCACAGTAATGTCCCATTTTCTGGGAAGAGGCCTGTCTACAAGGGTGGTGGTAGGTGATGGTAGTAGCAATGCCAGTGGTATGGGGCTAGTCTCCGGCCAGAGTTTATGACCTATGTGTTGAATATAAAACAGTGCATGAATGAATGATAGGATGCATTTAGATCAATGCACTACTTCTCCCAAGGATAGTTGCATTTTAGTCCCTAATCTCCTCCCCCACACAAATAGGCTAGAAATTCCATTTTATAACAATTTAATAATAAATTTATATCAAAAACTTTTAATGAATGTTTTTCATATTTGAGGTACTATGCTTGGAACTCAAGGGGCACATAAGGATGAAAAATACACAGCCTCAGTCCTCAAGAAATTTAAAATCTATCACGCTTATGGTTAGAAATATGCTTTTTAAAAATAAACACACACATATATCTTTAAGAGGTTGAAAAGATTAAAATGTTTCTTTTAAAATTTGATTGAATCTTGTTTTTGAAAGCTGGTGAAAGTGGAGAGCAAGCACCCTTAGCTTTTTAGCACCTACCATGTGCCAGGGACCATGTTTTCTCATTTAATACCCAACATCTGACCCCTTCTTATTGTGAAATGAAAGCATCTGTCTCTTGCTAAAGATATCTTGGAACCATTGTGTAGCTGCAGAAAGTCTTTCCCCTGTACTTGAAACAATATCAGGTGCTTTATTTCTTGACGTATCCACATATGAATAAATTATAACCTCAAATGAAAAACATTTGAATAAAGAATTACTCACTAGTTCACCCCAAGTAAACACATACAAGATAATGGGTATTTGTCAGGAACTTCTTATGTGGCCAGGACAATGCTAGGTACTACAACTTAGGGAACAAATGGAACTGTACAAATCACAGTGTGCTTAAATTTATGGGACCACGAAGTTGTGCACTTCCCAAGCCAAAAGAAAACACAATGACAAGTAGGGTGATGGTGCGGGAGAGGGGCCACAGTGTTTTTCTGTGGTGTTTGGATAGAGTAGAGTGGTTTTTGTTTAAAAGTTTTCTGTCTTGATGACCCTTTCTTGGTCCTTTGTCTAGAAAAAGAAGGCTTTTGCTGGAGCTTTCTTCTTTGTCTGTGAGCATTGATGTTTCTGGGTTGCCAGCCTCACCGGCACCCGGTATGGGATACAGGAGGCAAAAAGAAAAGCAGGGAATTCACTGCCGTGTCATTCTTGGGGTTGTGAGATCCATAACTGCTCTCTCATCTTCTCTCCACCTTTCAGAGTCCTCTTATTTTTTAATGTATAATATCCAGAATTTTTAGCTGTTCTTAGCAGAAAGAATAGGAAAAAGTGTTTACTCCATGTTGTCTCTGCTTCTCCTGATATTTGAAGCACCTAAGACAGCAATATAGACTATTCGAGATGCTGCCATTTAAACTTTATAAAATGAGACAGATTAGAAAAGAAGAAAAGGGCAGTTATTGTGGGAACAAAGCTGGTTGGTTTTTTCCAGGTCATAGCCTTAAATTCAGATTATTGTTCTTTATCTCTGTCTTCTTTAAATTTAAATTTAGGTTGGAGAAATAACTGGAGACAATGAACAGTATCCTTGCTAATATTTCATGTTCATGTATGATTATACACATTATGATTAAAGAAATGAAAATGGAATCATTTGTTAGCTAGGAAATTATTGAATCCTTATCAAGCCCTGATGAGCATGTTGAAAAAGTAGTGATGAGGAAAATTGTGTTTGAAGTCATCCTGCGTACTTTCCATGAGTTAATTACAATCAGTAACTTTCATATGTACACAATGTTTACATCTCTTGAATATTAAAATATTTTGAAATAGGCAGTGATGTGCTTACTAAGAGTGTCCCACTGTGTGATAAGGTCACCAGTTGGCCATAGCATTGTGTCATATAGTCATTTTAACTGAAATCCTGTTGGGGTGTGGGGAGGGATTCATCATGGTGGAATAGAATCTGATGTTCAAATAAAGTAAGTTGATTTTGGAGTTGTATTAGAAAATGGAAAATGTTACGAAAGTGCAGAGTATAAAATACATCAGAACTGCCAACGTTGTAACTGTTTCAAAGTTACAGGGTGAGGCAGAGATTATCTGGCTTTTCATTTCCTGGAAGATGTGTACAAGATGAAACAGAGGCAGAGAAACACAATGCTGCTGGGTTTAGTGCATTGGTTGAAACTAATTATGAATATTTGCTGCCTCAAGCCATATGCTCAAAGACTAACTTGTATTTTTCATTACCAATAAATATATTATTTAGAGTCTATTATTGAAATACCCTGTATTTGACTGTAAAGTTTAATGTGTAAAAGGTAATAGGTTGTCTCTAAAATATTTTTTCTTTACATTTTTATCTAACAAAAGGACTTCATAAATATGGCCTTTTCTCACAATAAGCAAAGTGAAATTCTTTCTTTACTTTTGGAATAATATGACTAAAACCTCCAGGCAAAAGTAATGAGAACATACAGAATGCAAAGACTTTAATCTGATTATTAATATTTGCTTATATGTTCCAAAAAACTGGTGTTGATTACCAATGATATCTTGAATATATATTATAGTCCTCAAACAAAGCAGGAGTAAATGAAAATCTGATGCTCTAAACTGTGATGGGCAGTTGGAGAAGAGCTTTGGCACAGTTGTAATTTAAAAGAAATAAGTACTCAAAGAAGGACCAAGGCTCAGCATTCCTTTTTTATTTTCTATTTGATAACATAAAAAATAGTCACTGTAAAATTGCCTCACTGAGGCTTTGGGGCCTTGAAATTTCAATTTTAGCATCAAGAGTGTTTTGTATATGCAACACATTTTCCCTTTGAGTTTGAAAAATTGACAAAAGAAATCTGACCATTACATGACCATAACAGACTGCTTGTTTCATGATAATCCTTGGTCAAAGCTATCAAATTTCAGTTTATAAAGATTCCTTTACATACTTTTCAAATGCTCTTGTGGCTGATGAGGGTACTCAAGAGATTACAATGAGGGAAAACCAAGTCTTTTTTAGTCACAGTCCAATCAGAGAATGGGCCCTGTGTTAGTTATCTCATGCTGTGTAACAAGTTACCCCAAAACTTAACTGCTTAAAATTACAAATATTTATTATCTCACACAGTTTTTGAGGATCAGGAATCTAGGGGATGTTCAGAGGGTAGTTCTGGTTCAATGTATCTTGCATGGATGCAGTCAAACTGTCGATCGGGGCTGCAATCATCAACGGGGGAAGGATCTATTTCCAAGCTTACTCATGTGATTGCAGGTTTTTGATACTTGCTAACTATGGGCTTGAATCTCAGTTCCCTGCCACATGGACCTCTGCGCAGGCTACCTGAGTATCCTCATGACGTGATGGCTGGCTTCCCCAAAAGTGAGTGATCTGAGAGAAAGAGAGAGAGAGCCCAGGAAAGAATCCACAGCTATTTATAACCTAATCTCAGAAGAGATATGCCATCACTTCTGCTTTATTTTACTGGTGAACCACGCAAACCATGGTACAATGTAGGAGGGGACAACACCACATTGTGAATATCAGGAGGTTTTATTTCACTGGTAAATCAGACAAATCATGCTATAATATAGGAGGGGACAACACCATATTGTGAATACCCGGAGGCCATCTAGGAAGCTGGATACCACAGGTCCATAGCAGATGTGCAACTTGGATTTACTAAGCACTTGTCTTTAAAGCATACCTCCACTAATGGTCACTGTCTATTATTGGGAAGAAATAACTAGAGACTATTCAGACAGATTGCATGGGTCAAATGAAAAGTTGCTAACACTTCTCTCCCAATGTTGCACGAACTTTCATAATGTGAGTATACTAAGTGTAATAGGCAATAACAATTCAACTCTTAGTCACACTTTTTATGGGTACCAAGGTCCACGTTTAATTTCAAAAATATGCAATGATCTACAATATAGCTCTGAGAAGGGTATCATATATAATGAGGTAAAATAAAACAGTATGCTGTCACAGCAAGATAGGTGCTCACCAATCCTATGTATTTAGGAGTAAAGACTTAAAATCTTTCTATGAAAAAGATGAAAAACAAGAGACGTTTTAGCTTTCTTATTTCCAAGCTTGAATAATTTAATTGGATTTTATAATATCAGTAGGAATCAATGACTGCTTTTAGCTTTTCTATTTTGGGTGAAAGATAAGTCACTTGGAATACTTCTGGTAGTAAATTGCCGGATAGACAGATATAGCCATTCAAAATTACCCTATAAACTTCTTGGATTTTTGTAAAAGAAATTTCTAATAGTTTTGAACTTAAGAAAGTTTTCTAAAAGGTGTCATATAAATCAGATTCTTGAAACTCACAAACCATAAGGTACCTGACCCAGGCAAATCAAATACAGAGTGGTAGGGCATAAATAGCTCTACTGCACTTAGATGCACAAATGAATACATAAACAGCCAATTTTAAACCTAATAGGATTTTTAATCATCAAATAACTTGACCATCTGGTTAGGTCAAAGACCTATCTGTAGGCTAGAAAGGCTGTTTAAAAGGCAGAGTTGTGGCAATAGATGACTTCTTCCCTTTTCTAACCTGAGGTTATCTGTGTTTACATCTACCCTCAGCCTTAGCTAGGTAAGGTATGCCTAAGATGCCCTGTCCTTCAGGGGAGGGAGGGAATTATTCCAGGCCAAGAGATGGTGATTTCTGCCTGAGGAGGAAAAGGAGCCTCGCTGGTGTTGGCGTGCTGACTTCATTTTAGCAGTGGTTTTTCCACCTTGGCTGCATTATTAGAATCATTCTCTGGAAGGGGATTCAGGCACCAAACTGTTTGGAAGCTCCTCAGGTGATTTTAATGTGTGCCCGAAGTGGAGAATCGTTGTCTTAGGACAGTGGGTCTCATGTTAGCGCCTATCAGAATCACCTGGAGAGCATGTGAAAGTTACAGAATGCTGGGACCCCCTCCTCCAGTTTCTGATGCAGTACGTCTGGGGTGGGACCCGACATTTGCATATTTAACAAGTTCCCCCGATAAAATACAGATGCTGCTGTACTACACTTGGAGAACCAGTCTTAGAAGAGTCTGGCTCTTGTTCTATTTTTAGATAACAAAAAAATGTAGTTCAGCTGTAAGTGGGGAGTAAGGGGAGGCATGAAAATGGGTAAAGGGAGAAGACAGATACCACTAGTCTCCCTTCTTTCTTCTCCCCAGCTTCAGTGGGACTGGGATCTACCAGTGCATTGCCCCGCTGCTGTTTTCTCAGTCTTTATTTCACAGATTGAGGAAATACAGGCCATTCAAGGGTCATGTGACCGGCCCAAAGCGGGCCTCTTTGCTCACGCAGGCCAACCCCTTCTCCGCCCTGGCACGGAGTCTTCCGTTAATCCCGCTGCATTCAATAATCGTCCTCACCTGCCCTGCCACGCCTCTGGCGTCCTCCGCCGTTGCGCGTGCAACGTACCTCGCCGTTCAAAACGCGCGCCCAGTCACCCCCGCAGCGCATCGCGAGCTGTGCGGGCGCGAGGGCCGGGCGCTGGGATCCGCTGTCATGGCCTGCGTCAACCCGGTGGTAAGGATGACCGCGGGCTTTCCGTGGTGGGAGCGCTCTGGGACGCCAGCTGAACCTGTACACCCTTTTGTTCCCCCTGAGGCTAAGCAGACTTTCATAAAAGCCGGGGCTGTCCTACACCTTTGTGTAGGAGAAAACCGAT
>NW_012137858.1:3650791-3655264 GCF_000956105.1 Propithecus coquereli | reverse complement strand
GGGAGGGATTCATCATGGTGGAATAGAATCTGATGTTCAAATAAAGTAAGTTGATTTTGGAGTTGTATTAGAAAATGGAAAATGTTACGAAAGTGCAGAGTATAAAATACATCAGAACTGCCAACGTTGTAACTGTTTCAAAGTTACAGGGTGAGGCAGAGATTATCTGGCTTTTCATTTCCTGGAAGATGTGTACAAGATGAAACAGAGGCAGAGAAACACAATGCTGCTGGGTTTAGTGCATTGGTTGCAAAATGTTTGGAAACTAATTATGAATATTTGCTGCCTCAAGCCATATGCTCAAAGACTAACTTGTATTTTTCATTACCAATAAATATATTATTTAGAGTCTATTATTGAAATACCCTGTATTTGACTGTAAAGTTTAATGTGTAAAAGGTAATAGGTTGTCTCTAAAATATTTTTTCTTTACATTTTTATCTAACAAAAGGACTTCATAAATATGGCCTTTTCTCACAATAAGCAAAGTGAAATTCTTTCTTTACTTTTGGAATAATATGACTAAAACCTCCAGGCAAAAGTAATGAGAACATACAGAATGCAAAGACTTTAATCTGATTATTAATATTTGCTTATATGTTGCAAAAAACTGGTGTTGATTACCAATGATATCTTGAATATATATTATAGTCCCTAAACAAAGCAGGAGTAAATGAAAATCTGATGCTCTAAACTGTGATGGGCAGTTGGAGAAGAGCTTTGGCACAGTTGTAATTTAAAAGAAATAAGTACTCAAAGAAGGACCAAGGCTCAGCATTCCTTTTTTATTTTCTATTTGATAACATAAAAAATAGTCACTGTAAAATTGCCTCACTGAGGCTTTGGGGCCTTGAAATTTCAATTTTAGCATCAAGAGTGTTTTGTATATGCAACACATTTTCCCTTTGAGTTTGAAAAATTGACAAAAGAAATCTGACCATTACATGACCATAACAGACTGCTTGTTTCATGATAATCCTTGGTCAAAGCTATCAAATTTCAGTTTATAAAGATTCCTTTACATACTTTTCAAATGCTCTTGTGGCTGATGAGGGTACTCAAGAGATTACAATGAGGGAAAACCAAGTCTTTTTTAGTCACAGTCCAATCAGAGAATGGGCCCTGTGTTAGTTATCTCATGCTGTGTAACAAGTTACCCCAAAACTTAACTGCTTAAAATTACAAATATTTATTATCTCACACAGTTTTTGAGGATCAGGAATCTAGGGGATGTTCAGAGGGTAGTTCTGGTTCAATGTATCTTGCATGGATGCAGTCAAACTGTTGATCGGGGCTGCAATCATCAACTGGGGAAGGATCTATTTCCAAGCTTACTCATGTGATTGCAGGTTTTTGATACTTGCTAACTTGGGCTTGAATACTTGGGCTTGAATCTCAGTTCCCTGCCACATGGACCTCTGCGCAGGCTACCTGAGTATCCTCATGACGTGATGGCTGGCTTCCCCAAAAGTGAGTGATCTGAGAGAAAGAGAGCGAGAGCCCAGGAAAGAATCCACAGCTATTTATAACCTAATCTCAGAAGAGATATGCCATGACTTCTGCTTTATTTTACTGGTGAACCAGGCAAACCATGGTACAATGTAGGAGGGGACAACACCACATTGTGAATATCAGGAGGTTTTATTTCACTGGTAAATCAGACAAATCATGCTATAATATAGGAGGGGACAACACCATATTGTGAATACCCGGAGGCCATCTAGGAAGCTGGATACCACAGGTCCATAGCAGATGTGCAACTTGGATTTACTAAGCACTTGTCTTTAAAGCATACCTCCACTAATGGTCACTGTCTATTATTGGGAAGAAATAACTAGAGACTATTCAGACAGATTGCATGGGTCAAATGAAAAGTTGCTAACACTTCTCTCCCAATGTTGCACAAACTTTCATAATGTGAGTATACTAAGTGTAATAGGCAATAACAATTCAACTCTTAGTCACACTTTTTATGGGTACCAAGGTCCACGTTTAATTTCAAAAATATGCAATGATCTACAATATAGCTCTGAGAAGGGTATCATATATAATGAGGTAAAATAAAACAGTATGCTGTCACAGCAAGATAGGTGCTCACCAATCCTATGCATTTAGGAGTAAAGACTTAAAATCTTGCTATGAAAAAGATGAAAAACAAGAGACCTTTTAGCTTTCTTATTTCCCAGCTTGAGTAATTTAATTGGATTTTATAATATCAGTAGGAATCAATGACTGCTTTTAGCTTTTCTATTTTGGGTGAAAGATAAGTCACTTGGAATACTTCTGGTAGTAAATTGCCGGATAGACAGATATAGCCATTCAAAATTACCCTATAAACTTCTTGGATTTTTGTAAAAGAAATTTCTAATAGTTTTGAACTTAAGAAAGTTTTCTAAAAGGTGTCATATAAATCAGATTCTTGAAACTCACAAACCATAAGGTACCTGACCCAGGCAAATCAAATACAGAGTGGTAGGGCATAAATAGCTCTACTGCACTTAGATGCACAAATGAATACATAAACGGCCAATTTTAAACCTAATAGGATTTTTAATCATCAAATAACTTGACCATCTGGTTAGGTCAAAGACCTATCTGTAGGCTAGAAAGGCTGTTTAAAAGGCAGAGTTGTGGCAATAGATGACTTCTTCCCTTTTCTAACCTGAGATTATCTGTGTTTACATCTACCCTCAGCCTTAGCTAGGTAAGGTATGCCTAAGATGCCCTGTCCTTCAGGGGAGGGAGGGAATTATTCCAGGCCAAGAGATGGTGATTTCTGCCTGAGGAGGAAAAGGAGCCTCGCTGGTGTTGGCGTGCTGACTTCATTTTAGCAGTGGTTTTTCCACCTTGGCTGCATTATTAGAATCATTCTCTGGAAGGGGATTCAGGCACCAAACTGTTTGGAAGCTCCTCAGGTGATTTTAATGTGTGCCTGAAGTTGAGAATCGTTGTCTTAGGACAGTGGGTCTCATGTTAGCGCCTATCAGAATCACCTGGAGAGCATGTGAAGGTTACAGAATGCTGGGACCCCTCCTCCAGTTTCTGATGCAGTACGTCTGGGGTGGGACCCAACATTTGCATATTTAACAAGTTCCCCCGATGATACAGATGCTGCTGTACTACACTTGGAGAACCAGTCTTAGAAGAGTCTGGCTCTTGTTCTATTTTTAGATAACAAAAAAATGTAGTTCAGCTTTAAGTGGGGAGTAAGGGGAGGCATGAAAATGGGTAAAGGGAGAAGACAGATACCACTAGTCTCCCTTCTTTCTTCTCCCCAGCTTCAGTGGGACTGGGATCTACCAGTGCATTGCCCCGCCCCTGTTTTCTCAGTCTTTATTTCACAGATTCAGGAAATACAGGCCATTCAAGGGTCATGTGACCGGCCCAAAGCGGGCCTCTTTGCTCACGCAGGCCAACCACTTCTCCGCCCTGGCACGGACTCTTCCGTTAATCCCGCTGCATTCAATAATCGTCCTCACCTGCCCTGCCACGCCTCTGGCGTCCTCCGCCATTGCGCGTGCAACGTACCTCGCCGTTCAAAACGCGCGCCCAGTCACCCCCGCAGCGCATCGCGAGCTGTGCGGGCGCGAGGGCCGGGCGCTGGGATCCGCTGTCATGGCCTGCGTCAACCCGGTGGTAAGGATGACCGCGGACTTTCCGTGGTGGGAGAGCTGAACCTGTACACCCTTTTGTTCCCCCTGAGGCTAAGCAGACTTTCATAAAAGCCGGGGCTGTCCTACACCTTTGTGTAGGAGAAAACCGATGAGGGCCAGTAGTTCAGCCGGAAGTTGGGCCTGGCCCCACCGGAAGAAGAAGCGTCCTTTCTCCTCTAAGTTGGGGTGTTTAGAGGCAGAGCTCACCTTTGTCACTGCTGATTTCCTAAATGTTTAGAAAATTCTCAAGTTCACTTGTATTAATTTTAGTATGGGAATTGGTGATTCTAAGCTTTTTTACTAACCTGAAATAACAAGTAACATATTTCATGTTGCCGACCACGTATTTTTAGTGTCTTCACCTACACTACCCTTCCATTTCTTCATCCTTTAGCATCTTAATGCTTAACTGTACGACTCACATACATTGCCCTCCTACCCTGAATGGTTTCCTGAACCTCACAGTGAGAGTTTATAGGCTAAATTGCACTTATGATACCATCAATCTTAAAACTTGAATTAAAGAAAAATAATCAAGGATTCTTCTTTATTATCAATTCATCTCAACAGACTTCACATTTTGTGAAAGGCAATGTGCTTGTCCAGATCTGTGTTATTTTATGGGTTCCATATGCAATATAAAAATGTCCATTTTTAGAGGCATAACTACTGTAATGTATATCCATTTTATGATACTGTGTTCAGATACGTAAAATATGTATACTATACTTGAATTTACGTTTACCAGGTTTACCAATTTACCTGACTGTAAATTCCAAGAAGGAGAGTGTGTATTTTCTTTTAAAGGAATTAAGATGAA
>NW_012137858.1:3649398-3650741 GCF_000956105.1 Propithecus coquereli | reverse complement strand
AGCTGAACCTGTACACCCTTTTGTTCCCCCTGAGGCTAAGCAGACTTTCATAAAAGCCGGGGCTGTCCTACACCTTTGTGTAGGAGAAAACCGATAAGGGCCAGTAGTTCAGCCGGAAGTTGGGCCTGGCCCCACCGGAAGAAGAAGCGTCCTTGCTCCTCTAAGTTGGGGTGTTTAGAGGCAGAGCTCACTTTTGTCACTGCTGACTTCCTAAATGTTTAGAAAATTCTCAAGTTCACTTGTATTAATGTTAGTATGGGAATTGGTGATTCTAAGCTTTTTTACTAACCTGAAATAACAAGTAACATATTTCATGTTGCCGACCACGTATTTTTAGTGTCTTCCCCTACACTACCCTTCCATTTCTTCATCCTTTAGCATCTTAATGCTTAACTGTAGGACTCACATACCTGAATGGTATGCCCTCCTACCCTGAATGGTTTCCTGAACCTCACAGTGAGAATTTATAGGCTAAATTGCACTTATGATACCATCAATCTTAAAACTTGAATTAAAGACAAATAATCAAGGATTCTTCTTTATTATCAATTCATCTCAACAGACTTCACATTTTGTGAAAGGCAATGTCCTTGTCCAGATCTGTGTTATTTTATGGGTTCCATATGCAGCATAAAAAGGTCCATTTTTAGAGGCATAACTTCTGTAATGTATATCCATTTTATGATACTGTGTTCAGATATGTAAAATATGTATACCATACTTGAATTTACGTTTACCAGGTTTACCAATTTACCTGACTGTAAATTCCAAGAAGGAGAGTGTGTATTTTCTTTTAAAGGAATTAAGATGAATTTCAGGACTATGTATACTTTGAATAAAGAAAATAGGTAAAGCAATATAAGGCCTAACTATAGTCCTAGAGGAGAAACTATGTTCAATACCTATTTTGATTTTGAAAAATTGTTTTCTAATGGGTTCTTTTTGACTACTGCTGTTATATACTCTGAGGGCAGATCTTAAAGATGTTTTTAGCCCTAGGAGTTTTTTTCGTCTAGCTTTAAGTGTGATCACACTAGCTGAGACTAACACTGAAGCATCAATTTAGTATTCCTTTATCAGAGTAAACTGAGAAGAAGCAACTAATTTAGGGGCACTTAGTTTTAATGCAGATGCTTGTGAGTAACATATTTAAATGTTACTGATTGTCCTATTCATAGGCTTACCCTGGATCTTTACAAGGATTACTTTAAAATGTAGCTACTCTTGGCAAAAGCAGGAGTATTTAGGGTAGTTACTGGGTAGTATGAAGAAGCAATCCTATAATAGAATGCCACAATTTTCATTTTGGCCTGATTAAGCAATTTGAAATAAGAGCAACTCAA
>NW_012137858.1:3647162-3649153 GCF_000956105.1 Propithecus coquereli | reverse complement strand
TACAGTTATATTTTTACTTGACAATGGTTCGGAATATTTTTCTGAACTTTGTGTATTTCGGAAGTGGGATGGGCTTTGGCTACTCTGTTATAAGTGCTTACCCCAGTCTTATGGCTTGGAGTTTGTTTATATTTGTGGAAATAATACAGTGAACCCTAAAGGCTCTCTTGGCCACTTTGGGAAAAAGGTAAATTGAAAACAGCAGGTCTATTTCCAGCTGCCTTAAATTAATTTCCCTTTTAAAAAGGAATGAAGAGGCTAAATACTAACACAAAAGCCAAATTACATAACAATACCCATACATCTTTATGAGATTATTAGCTCATATGTTATTGTAGTTTTGTAATTTGGCCTTGTAGTTAGGCTGAGACTGTGGGTCTGAAGCTAACACAATTTATAGAAAGCTGAGACTATACTGGGAGTAGGATGTACTTAGTAAAAATTTTATGGTGGTTTTTCTTTAAACTACAAGATTAGAAAATGTAAACTGCATGTCTTCAAAGGCTACATATATTCAAACTTGAGAAATTAAAACTTTAACAATTGTTTTATGTAGCCTAAACTCTACAGATCGGTAATCGAAGATGTAATCGAAGGAGTGCGAGACCTGTTTGCTGAAGAAGGTATAGAGGAACAGGTTTTAAAAGACTTGAAGCAGGTTTGTAGACAATACAAGTTTCTCTTTCTGTCTTTTGTTTTATCAGCTTAAATTGATATAGTTCTAACCCCTCAATTATTGCTTAGTACTTACCCATTCATTGTGACATTAGCTGCCAATTTTTAAAAAAATTTTAAAAATCAGTAATAAATATCTTAACATTTTTTTTTCTGTGCAGCTCTGGGAGACCAAGGTTTTGCAGTCTAAAGCAACAGAAGACTTCTTTAGAAATAGTGTCCATTCACCTCTGTTCACCCTTCAGCTGCCACACAGCTTGCACCAAACGTTGCAATCATCAACAGGTTGGATACAGTTAGAAAATTAGTAGTGATATTTGTATTTTCAGAACAAATTCTTATTTGGTGGTGTTTTTTAATTAGAGCAGTGTTTTTAAGGTTGAGAAGGCTTGGACATCAAAATCATTTCCATTAAGTGAACACAGTATAAATCATCACTGTGTAATTATTGATTAAAAAAAACCCAGGTTATTCAAACCAGTTTCTATGTTAAAGATTAAATTCCACAAAGGTGACAAAGCCTTATGTTAGAGGAACAAGTTGTGTAGTTTGAGGGATACTAGGAGCACTCATTGGTGGTTTCAGAGAATTTGATTGGGTTTAGTCCAGGATTAATCCAGCTGCCATCGCTGAAGTTGTAGAGAAAGGTGAGTGAGTGCTTGCATGTTTGTGCATTCTCTCTCTTACTTCTGTGTATATTCTAAATCTGTTATTGTATTGGAAGCAAAATGGAGAGTTAACAAGAATATGGAGAATTATTCATGCTATCTCACTGTTTTGGATGTTTAAAATGATAGCTAGAAATTGACTGTATGCATTTTATCTTTTTTCTTAGATTTATTGCATCTAGACTTCTGCTTTTAAGGGAAATATTTGTCCATATTATGTGTATCAATTTAAACTGGAAAAGACTAGCTCATAAAAGATAAAAATGATACTATTCTATCTTTCTAGCCTTTGTTCCTTTTTTTTTCTCTGATTCTTACCTTTATGCTACTTATGTATGTATATATGTGTGTACATGACACACAAAAATAAGTTTTATCAGGTTTAGCTGAAATTCAATAGCATAGTGTCTGCAAGAAGTGAGAGTAGATTTTGGATTAGATTGTCAATAATAACTAGATGGTTCTTTGCATGCTTGGGAAAATTCACATGAAAATTACATGGGCTGAGGTGAAGAGGAAATAGAAAAGATGCTTAGTACCTCTTCTATTACAAAATGGTAGAATTTGGGTGGCAGCAATTATAACTTATAAAAATGAAATAAATTAACAATATTGAATTAGCCAAACAAGTTTTATCTGATACTGTGC
>NW_012137858.1:3626798-3644947 GCF_000956105.1 Propithecus coquereli | reverse complement strand
TTGAGCTTATTTGAATCCTCTCTGATTGGACAGTCTTGTTTGTCACCTATTGATTTTATTTATCTTTTTAAAGAACCAGCTTTTCCTTTCATTGATTTTTTTTTTTTTTTTTTTAGTTTAAATTTCATTTAGTTCTGCCTGGTTGTTGTTATTTCTTGTCTTCTGCTTGCTTTAAGTATGGTTTGTTCTTGTTTCTTAGGGAAAGATTTTATTTCTCCTTCATTTATGAAACTTGGTTTTTGCAGGATACAAAATTCTTGGCTGACAGTTATTCTGGTTAAGAATACTAATAAATGGGACCCTAATCCCTTCTGGCTTGTAAGGCTCCTGCTGAGAAGTCTGCAATTAGTCTGATAGGGCTTCCTTTGTAAATTACTTGATGCTTTCATCTCACATCAAGTAAGATGGAAGATTTTCTCCTTCACTTTGACTTTGGCCAGAATGATGACTTTGTGCTTTGGTGATGTCCTATTTGCAGTGAATCTTGCAGGAGTTTGATGACCTTGTTTCTGGATGTCTACATCTCTAGCAAGACCAGGGAAGTTTTCCTCCATTATTGCCACAAATGGGGTTTCCATGCTTTTTGCTTTTTATTTTTCTCCCTCAGGAATACGTATGATTCTTATGTTTGGCTGTTTTATATAATCCCATATTTCTGAGAGACTTTGTTCATTTCTCCTGATTATGATTCTTTTTTCTTCATTTTTGACTGACTGGGTTAATTTGAAAGCCTGTCTTCACACTCTGAAATTCTTTCTTCTGCTTGGTGTAGTCTGTTGTTAAAACTTTCCACTGGGTTTTGAAACGTTTTAAACCATCAGATCAGTTCTTGACAAGGTTAAATTATACTCTTTGCAGTCTGGGTTCCAGTTTCTCTGGGGCCAAGTTTACTGCCAGCTCTGTAAGTGGAACAATTCTAAGCTGGTTGTACCTGGTGGTGGTGCTGGAGAACCACCATTTTGTACCTGACAAAGTATTCCCAGGGCTTTAGAAAACAACTTCAGGCAGCTTCAAGTGTAGGAGTCAGAAGAGTATGAACATTTAACAAAGATGTTTCTGTGAGTGCTAGTGTAATTTTACTGTATTTGAGATTATGCTTTGTAGCTTTCAATAAAGGTCCTTAATTAAAGCATAAAAACAAAAAACAAAAACGTTTTCCACTGTATTTTGAAATTTCCTAAAGGACTCTTTCATTTCCAGAAGTTCTGTGATGTTTTTATTTAAATACCTATTTCTTTAGTGACTATTTCATTCATGTCCTGAATCATTTTTTTTGGTTTCTTTGTGTTGGTTTTCAACTTTCTTATTGATCCCACTGAGTTTACTTGTAATCCATATTTTGAATTCCATATGTGGCATTTCAAAAATTTCCTTTTGGTTGGAGTCCGTGTCTGGAGAGTTAGTTTGATCCTTTGAGAGTGTCAAAACAGCCTACTTTTTCATATTGCCAGGGTTCTTCTGCTGATTCCTTCTTATCTGGAACCTCTTCCCACAGCTCAAAACAGAGGGCTTTGCAGTCCACCTGTTCTCCTTTGCTGGGAACTCTGCTGCTCACAGTAGAAAGGGAGAGGCACACTGCCTTCCAGCTCATGCATGTAAGTACCCACTGTGGTGCTGCTAGCAGTTTGGGTCATTTGGATCTCAGAGCCCTGGGAGAGTGATCAGATACCAGCAGTGGTGGACTAGGTTAGGTGATCCCCAGTTCCCAGGACCCTAGATGGTGTGCTTGAGTCCTAGGGAAATGAGACCAAACTTGCCCTCAAGCCTCCTTGTGTTCAGGCACTGGCTGTAACAGTGAAGCCTGGGGTGATCTCCTCCTGAAGCTGTTTCAGGCAAGAGAAGGGCGAATGCACTGTGAGCCTGCGACTGACCGGAGGGGTGGGCTCCTCTTGATAGGATGAGCAGACGCAGGCAGCTGTGGGATGCACAAGCTGCTCATACCTCCTCCTCTTGGCAGTGACAGTGGTCTCTGTCCTTTGGGGACGCAAAAGTGCTCAGATTCCCAGCTCCCACCCTGGCCAACCTGCAGCAGAGGTGGTGGAGGCAGCTCAACCCAGTGAGTGCAGGCTACCAGACTGGCTGTGGGCTGTGGCTGTATTGCTTCAGTGGGGGAGGTGTGTTTGTGCCAAGGACTTGCTTCCAGGGTGGGTAGGCCTCTTCCAGAAGAGATAGGTGGCTTGGGGAGAGAACTGCTAGCCCTGCCCTCCCTCAGGGGAGGCAGTAGCTTCTGTCCTTGTGGCACTCAAAAGTGCTTGTTGCAGCTTTTTAGAAGGAAAGGATTGTGCCCCAAGCTCTGGAGGCCTGGGTGTAATAGGTGTAAGAGGCAGGGCCCCGAATGTTGGGGAGCTGGTGCTCTGTCCCTTTTGTCCTAAGAGGTCCTTTGGCATTCCACACTCTCCTATCAGCTAGAAGCGGCCCACTGTGAACGCTCAAGCTCTGAGAGACCCACGGTTCCCCTGGGACCCACTGGTTCCCTAAGACTGCTGTGGTCTGAGTGGGTGTTAGGGGGTGTTGGCTTCGGATCCAGTGATGTGGAGACCCAGGGGCTGAGACTCCCAGGTTGGGACAGCTGCAAAAACACTGTGAAGGGAGGGAAATGTGCTGTAGCCTCTGTGCAGAACTTGGGCCTGGTGACCAAAGTACTATTGTGGGGTGTACCCCCCTCTGCAGGCTTAGAACGGGCTGACCCACAGCTCACCCATACCAAAAGCTCGTGCTTGGGAGCAGAAGTGGCTGTGTCTACAGCACTGGGTAGTTGGAGGAGGGGAGGTTCCTATCTCCATGTCCCTTCCAAGGCTCTGCTGCTGCTTTTGCTCTGAAGTGGGAATATTCTCCTACCCTGAGGACTCCTCTCTCTACTTGCATCTCTACTGGGAGTGATGCAGACAACTTTGAATCATAAGCCTGGGGCTTTCTGCTGCAGGAGAGTGCACATTCTGCCTTCCTCTGTCCTGAAAAGCATTCGCTGCACTGCCTAGTCCCCTTGGAGCAACCCGCCCTGTGGGTCAGAACTCTGGGAATACTGCTGCTCTCCTGTGTTCCTTTGTGGTTGTCACAGTCACAACCACAGGTCATGGAGAATATTCATGTGGGATTCAGTGACAGGGAGACCGATGGGCTGTGACTTCCCCAGCAGGATAGAGGCACCCTGTGTGTATGCAAGCAATATGGCATCCACCATCTCAGCTTAGGTCTGTGGTGGGTGAAAGCAGCCCGTCCTGGGCCTGCAGGCTGTGCTGTGTTCCTCAGTTTACTGATGGCAGCAGCACCTGGATTTGTCAGGGCAGAAAGGCTCTCTGACATATTGGGAGCTGGCAGACTGACACAGGTGTATGGAGAGGAAAAGTAAACACTTTTACCTATCCTTTCTCCCAGGCTCCAAGTTCCTTGAGGGTCTGTCTCTGCCAAAATCTTACTCCTTCTTGTTCTGCTCTGCCACTGCTTTCCATGGGATCTCTGGTAAGGGCAGGTTCTGGCACCTTTACCTCAGTGTTTCACCTGGGCTATGCTTTTTCACATAAAACTTACTCTTTTATTTGGGACAGTAGGGAAATTGATATCTCTAGTTGGCCATCTTGCCCCCTTCCCCTACAGCTTTGTAATATGATTTTAAATCAGAAAGTATGGTTCCTCCGACTTTTTCTTTCTCTGAATTGCTTTGGCTATTTGGTGTCTTTTGTGGTTCTATACAAATTTTAGAATTGTTTTTTCTATTTCTGTGAAGAATGCTATTGGAATTTTGAAAGAGATTGTACCGAATCTTTATTTTGCCTTGGATAGTATGGACATTTTAACAATGTTCATTCTTCCAATCCATGAATAGGGGGTATCTTTCCATTAATTAGTATCTTCTTCAGTTTCTTTCTGCAGTGTTTTGTAGTTTTCAGTGTACATATCTTTCACCATCTTGGTTAAATTTATTCTTAAGTATTTATTTTGGTTGCTATTCTAAATGGGATTGTTTTCTTGATTCTTTTTTTCTGGACAGGTCATTATTTGTGTACAGAAATGCCACTGATTTTTGTATTTTGCTTTTGTATCAGAAACTTTATTAAATTGATTTTCAATTTCAGAATATTACTGGGGTACACATGTTTTGGTTACATGGATTGCTTTTGTACTGCTTGACACAAAGGTATAAGTGTGCCCATCACCCAGATAGTATACCTTGTACCTGTTAGGTACGATTTTCCCCATCCTCTCTTCCCTCCTCCCACCTGCTTGATTTCCATTGAATTTTACTTCTATCTGTGCATGTGAGTGCTGTTTGGTTAGTTCTAATTTAATAGTGGCTACATGTGGTGTTTGTTTTTCCATTCTTGCCAGAGTTCACTGAGGAGAATGGTCTCCAGTTTCATCCAGATTGTTATAAAAGGAATTAATTTATTTTTTTATGGCTGAGTAGTACTCCATGGTATACATATACCACATTTATTAATCCACTCATGAATTGATGGGACTTGGGTTGATTCTACATCTTTGTGATTGTGAATTGTGCTGCAGTAAACATTTGAGTGCAAGTATCTTTTTGATAAAATTACTTTTTTTTCCTTTTTTTGAGTAAATACCCAATAGTGGGATTGCTGGGTCAAATGGTTGTTCTACTTTTTGTTCTTTGAGGAATCTGCATACTATTTTCCATAGAGGTTGTACTAGTTTGCAGTCCCACCAACAATTTGTAAGTGTTCCTTTCTCCCCGTATCCATGCCAGCATCTATTGTTTTGGGACTTTTTGATAACAGCCATTCTCATTGGGGTTAGGTGATATCTCAATGGTTTTGATTTGCATTTCCCTGATGATTAGTGACACTGAGCATTTTTTCATATGCTTATTGGCCATTAGTCTGTCTTCTTTTGAAAAGTTTCTCTTCATGTCTTTTATTGTAATGAGTGGGGGGACAGGCTGCAACACCTGGTCAGCTGGACACCTGAATGCCAGGTGTTTGTTTGCCATGGAACCAGGGGCAAGGCTATTCCTCTCTGAATGTCACACCATTATCCAATATGGTGGTTCTGCTGTGGTGGAGTTGGGCACAGTCCCAGATCCTCGTTCTTCAGCACCCCACTATAGTCTCCTGTCAGGTATGTCCACGTGGGCTTCCTTGCCACCCGAGTCCAGCTCCCAGACTTCTCCCCTGTGTTTCCGTACACCCCTCCCATTCCTGGGGTGCACTGGGACCAGCTTGCTTATCTGAGCTGCTGTCATATGACCCCGTGAAATGCCGGTGGGTTGGAAGTTACCAAATTGTACACCCGTGTTCCACCACAAGTCTTTGAGGGGAAGAGGTGTGGGTCCCACTCTGTGAGGAGACCTTAGCCTGGGATGCATGCCTGCTGAAGAGAAAGCAGCTATTTGTGAACTTTTTGGCTCAAACTACGCTTGCAGTTGTAATGGGTGCAGCTCCTGGTCAGCCTGAGTTCAAATTGCTTTCTCAGTTGCAGTAGATGGGGGAGGTTCCGGGGAGGAAGTGACTGGATGGAAGAAAGCCAGCACTCCTGCCTGTTTCATGGCACTCTCCTAGGGGGTGCTCCTCATGAACTGTCCAAACTCCTGGGACCTGCTAGCTCACCCCACTATCCTGTATTTGCCTCCATGCCTGGGCTTGTGGAAGGTGGAAAAGCCTTCAGTAAACTTAGTGTCCCACTGTTCACCAAAGGCACTTATGAAGGGGTGGGGTGGACCTCCCTTTACCTTTTTGCTTAGCTCAGAGCCTCTTGGCTTGATCCTCGCTGATATCTTATCCTCTTTTTTTTTTTTTGAGACAGAGTCTCACTGTGTTGCCCGGGCTAGAGTGCCGTGGCATCAGCCTAGCTCACAGCAACCTCAAACTCCTGGGCTCAAGCAATCCTCCTGCCTCAGCCTCCCAAGTAGCTGGGACTACAGGCATGCGCCACCATATCCGGCTAATTTTTTGTATATATTTTTTTTAGTTGTCCAATTAATTTCTTTCTAATTTTAGTAGAGATGGGGTCTCGCTCTTGCTCAGACTGGTTTTGAACTCCTGAGCTCAAACAATCCGCCCGCCTCGGCCTCCCAGAGAGCTAGGATTACAGGTGTGAGCCACGGCTTCCGGCCATATCTTATCCTCTTTATCTTCTTTCTTCTGGGCTTCACAATTCTCTGTGGGTTCCCCAGCTATCTCTGACTTCTCTCTCTGTGGTCCACACCTGGGTTGTGACTCTTCTCCCCTCTCCTCTCTCTGATATCCTGCCTTCCCGCTAGGACAGTTCAATAAGTGATGTGTCTCCAGTTGGACATCTTCAACTTTTTTTTAACAAATGGAAAGATGCTCAATTTCATGAGAAATGCCATTTTCAAATATTAATTTGAAAAATGTCATGACAATTGAGCACAGTCTTGGTGAACATAAAGGAAGAATTCCATACATACACTGTTACTGGGAATGCAGTGTGTACCAAGCCTAGCCCAATGCTCATCAAACTGAAATGTCTGAATTCATTTTTTTAACTTTTCTTTTTTTTTTGGTGGAGTCTTTGGTGTTTTCTACATGTAGGATCATATCGTCTGCAAATAGAGATAATTTTGTTTCATCCTTTCCCATTCGTATGCCTTTTGTTTTTCTTGTCTGAATGCTCTTGCTAGTACTTCTAGTTTTATGTTGAACAGAAATGGTGAGGGTGGGCATCCTTGTCATGTGCTGGATCTTAGAGGAAAAGCTTTCAGTTCCTCCATTGATTATGATGTTAACTGTGGGCTTTTCATAGATGTCCTTTATTATTTTGAGAAAATTTCCTTCTGTCCCTAAACTTTTGAGGATTTTTAATCATAAAGGTATTGAACTTTGTCAAATACTTTTTCTGCATCAATTGAGATTGATCATGTAGTTTTTATCTTTCATTCTTTTAATGTAATGTATCACATTGATTTTCATATGTTTAACCAGGCTCACATGCCAGGGATAAATCCCACTTGGTCATGATGTGTAATCTTTTTGATGTGTTTGTAGTTTGATAATATTTTGAGGTTTTTTTTTTTTTTTGCATCAGTATTCATCAGAAAAATTATCCTATAGTTTTTTTGTGGTGTCTTTGTCTGACTCTGGTATCAAGGTGATGCTGGCTTTGTAAAATGTGTTTGAAAATATACTTTCTAGTTTTCTTTGTTGGAAGAGTTTAAGAAGAATTGGTATTGCTCCTTCTTTGAATATTTGGTATAATTCAGCCATAGACCTATCTGGTTCTGGGCTTTTCTTTGTTGGGAGGTTTTTAATTACTACAATCTCTTTATTTCTTATATCTATTTCTAAATTCAGTCTGTTGTGATGTGTTGTTTTTGTTAAAGTATATGAAACAATCTAACCTTTCCTAGATTATATAATTGGAAAAAAGGGTAAGTATTTTAATAGTAATTTCACATAAGTTGATACTATACTAAAACTGAACAAGTGATGGCTTCTGAGAGGTTAGCTACAAGTTAGAGTCTGGAACCACAACAAGGAACTTTTCAGAATGTTACATTAGGTATATCTTGCCCTTTAAATGGCTTCTAAACCTGTGTGTAATTTTGTAATATACATTGGTTATTTGGAAAATATTGGTTCACTGTGTAATGCAGTTGAATCATTATTCATTATATAAGATTTAAAAAATCATATTGATGCCATGTATCGCATGCACTGGTAGATATAAATTTCTCAAAGTGAAATTTTTGTTTGAAAGCTTGAATTTTATCATTGGCAAACCAATACTGTTGTCCTTGAAGTGATGGGCATGCTTATTTCATTTTCAAAATATGCCAAATACACAGGTCTGAGTAATCATCATAGTTTCTGTCGTTATTCTTTCAAGTAAAAATGGCGTTTATTGAAAAAAGAGCCTAGGTTAATTCCCAACTTAAACAATAGCACAAATACTTTTCCTCATACTTTTTTTTTTCAGTATACTGCAGAAATGCTTTATTATTCCCATTTCATCTTGTAAAATATTAAAAGGAAGTATACTTGCTAGTTGAGACTTAGTATAATTAATAATTCTTAGGTTATACCAAGGACCTTGAAATGGTGGTGGTGTTGCTGCTGTTTTTGTAATTTTTTTCTTTTCTTTCTTTCTTTTTCGTTTTTCCTTTTCTTTCTGTGAGTCACAATGGAGAATACAAGGACTGCTAGCAAAGTTGGGTGCTGCAACCTTAACTCATGCTAAGGTGCCTGCATTTTTACTTATTATTGGTTTCGCATCATGAGTGCAGACGTCAAAAAAACAGAACAAAAAATATTTAGTGGGAAATGAAAGACGCATATACTGTCTTGGTATTATGAAAATAGTTTTCACCTCGTGAACACCCTGAAAGTGTCTTAGGGACTCCCAGGGGTTTGCACATTACCCTCTGAGAACTGTGGTTCTATACTTAGGGTGATTATATATAATTTATTCACTTTTGAGAGAGAGAAATGGGATTCTATTAATAATTACCTCAGAATAACAGGTGTAAACTGGGACTGTCCTGGGAAAACTGGAATGTGTAGTCACCCTACAATTGCCTTATTTTCAGGGGACTTCCAATCAACTGTCGCTGTTTGGTTTCCATGTTACATGATCTTTTTAATGATACTAGCAGTAATTATGGGAGGAAGGAAAGGGCAGAACAGAAACAGTGAGAGGTTTGTGTGTGGTGGCTTTCATCTTTCAGCATTAAAACTCCTAAATATAGGTACAAACTAAATGTCCAGTTGTCCTTAACTTAGATCTGTTGAAAATTTTAGCAATGTGGTTGGTTTTTTAGGTGATGAGGTTAGAATATTCAGTTTGGTCATCAGGAGACATCCATATGCTCATGAGTAGTTACAAAGAAGAAATTGACCAGTCTTTGTATTTCTTGAATCATGTGACTTGAATATTAAGATTTGGAATGGTTCCAAGCAGGACCAAGAACTGTGAAACTATTAACTGCCACAGTATTTCAAAGAATTTTTGATGGTGGGTAGGAAAAAATAACACAAATGTGAATATTGTTATGCCATCTTATCATATCACAAAATTTCTTTAGTTTGTAAGATTGAATTCTTCCTATATCATAAAATTTATTGTGTTTAATATTTCTAGAGCATGTACATGAAGAGCAAAACTATGACACTTTTAGTTTGAGTAAAAAGACATATTTAGTTAAAACTTACTTGGTTGTTAAACTCATCTTGAATATTTAAAAAATGTGTTTCAGGCACATTTAATGGTGTATATAACTTGAGAAGGTATATAAATGCTGCATATAACTTGTGAGTTTAGTGTCAAAATTAAGTAGGAGCTGCGTGAAACTTCACTATAATACTGTTCGAAGCTTTTATTCTGATGTCTATGAAGAAACTTTAAAAATTCTTATAGTTCTATTTGATTTCTTTAAACATAGAGAATTATACTTCAGGATTTATTGCAAGGTATTTAAAAGAAGATGATTGTTGCTGTTTTTCCTCAAATTCATTTAATGGCTAGAGACAGCATGTTAACAGATTTTTGTTTTCTCTCAGGCTATGACTTAAGTGTAGCAGCTTAAGCTTTGCTCACTTCAGCTAATTAAGACTAATACCATTGTGTTCCTGCCACTCCAATTCTTTCTAATTTAGCTTCTCTGAAAGAATGCCTGTTAATACAGAAAACCATAGATGAACAGAGGATAAAAATAATTCTGTGCTTCATTAACCATCCATCTTCAGCCTTACTTCTGTTGTCTTAACATGGAAAGAATTGTTAGTTTAAAAAAACGTTTGCTTTTCTGAGCTGTTTGTTGTATATGATGGAGTCATTCTGTTGTCAGAAACGGATCTTTGGGGCAGTTTTCTTTAATGCAGTATGTGAAAAACAGGCCATAATAAACATTGCATTAATATATAAACATGCTAAAAGGTTCTTGTTTTTATTAAAGGCAAAACGACATTCTAACAGTCATGTTCAGCTAGTTAAAATGAACCTTGAGCATTTAGGGTGTATAGTTACATTGATCAACTGAGATACTTCTACTGTAATTACTATTTGTTCTTTATACTTATTTTTTAATTATATTTACAACCAGTTGCTCAACCTTTTAGATGATAAACAGAGGGATGGGTAGCATAGAAAATTGGCAGATAATAAAGGAAAGATACATGGGATTGTAGCTTTGATGCAGGTTGAGTTGGCATTCTCCTGAGAATTTTTCTTATATTTTTCTTAGCAGTTGTACTTATTTCATTGGAAAGGCTTCAGGAGACATATTCTTATTCATTTTTTCCTAAAACTATGTAGCTGTTTGCTTACTTGGCCAAAGTACTGTAAATCAGCAGTCCCCAACCTTTTTTGGCATGAAGGACCTGTTTCATGGAAGACAGTTTTTCTGTGGACTGGGGTGGGGGGATGGTTTCTGATGATTCAAGTGCGTTACATTTACTGTGTAGTGAAACCTCTCTGCTAACGATAATCTGTATTTGCAGCCGCTCCCCAGCACTAGCATCACTGCCTCAGCTCCACCTCAGGTCATCAGGCTTTAGATTCTCGTAAGGAGCACACAACCTAAATCCCTTGCATGTGCGGGGGTTTGTGCTCCTATGAGAATCTAATGCCACTGCTGATCTGACAGGAGACAGAGCTCAGGTGGTGATGCCAGCGATGGGGAGTGGCTGTAAATACAGATGAAGCTTCGCTGGCTCACCCCCTGCTCACCTCCTGCTGTGTGGTCCGGTTCCTAATGGGCCATGGACTGGTACTGGTCCGTGGCCCAGAGTTTGGGGACCACAGCTGTAAATAACTTTTTGTGAAATGAATGAATTGAAATTTATTTTGAACCTATAAAATTTAGAATGAGTTTATGTTGGGTTACATATTTATGCTCCATAATATGGTCTCTTGGAAATGTGCTAGTTTAATAAATATTAATTTTTTTCCCCAATGAAAAGTTTTAATGGAGATTTAATGCTACATCAACTTACTACAGGCAATCTAGGTATTTTGTTATGGATTACAGTATAGTTGATTACAATGAGATATTTTCTTCTGGTACTTAAAGTAGGTCAGTAGTAAAAATCTATCTAAAGTTGTTGTAAAACATATAATTAAATACTTTTTACCTCACTTGGAATCAGGAAGTTTAGAATTCACCATAGTCCGACATGTTAGTGATAGAAAATACTTTAAAAAAATAAGCTATACTTAGCAATTTTATTAAATTGGTAAATTCTAATGAATGTATAATATTTATTTTGTTTTCTATGCAGCATCTCTGGTTATTCCTGCTGGTAGAACTCTTCCAAGTTTCACCACAGCAGAACTGGTATGTAGCTTATTTAAAATATATTGTAAAAGATATGCCCCACTTTTAGTGAATAGTGGTAGAATGCTGGACATAGATGTAATTCGTAATCTTCCAGTTGAATGGGAAAAGATGTGGTAAGGAATGGGGAGACAGGAATAGCTTCTATAGATGTAGTAAAAATTCAGGAGTTCCAGAATTTACATTTTCTCAGCAACTTTTCCTATCTTCCAGAGTAGTTGTTAGCATCTGCGAAGACTGTGCCTAGAAGGTTAGGAAATTTCTGAAGTTATGTTGTATAGGGTTTTTGTTTTTTTGTTTTTTTTTGAGACAGAGTCTCACTCTCTTGCCTGGGGCGAGTGCCGTGGTGTCAGGCTAGCTCACAGCAACCTCAAACTCCTGGGCTCAAGCAATCCTACTTGTCTCAGCCTCTCGAGTAGCTGGGACCACAGGCACGCGCCACCATGCCTGGCTAATTTTTTCTACATATATTTTTAGCTGTCCAATTAATTTCTTTCCATTTTTTGGTAGAGACGGGGTCTCGCTGTTGCTCAGGCTGGTCTCGAACTCCTGAGCTCAGAATGATCCGCCCGTCTCTGCCTCGCAGAGTGCTAGGATTACAGGCGTGAGCCACCGCACCTGGCCTGTATAGGGTTTTAATACACTGCATAATGTTATGTACTTGATAGATCCTAAATAGATAACTTTGATATGGTATTTTTTCTGATTCCCCCCTTCCCCACCAGGGCTGAGTGACATCATAGTTTTTACTTCAATTAAACCAGAATATCTTGATCATCTTCTACCTTTGTAAAGTAGAGTTTGTTTATATTTTTTCCCTTAGGACTTGGAGACATGAAATAAAATTACAAATTAACATAGAAAATGAAGTAGTTTTTCAGGCGGGGAAGATAGCAGTTTTTCACTTTTACCTTCCATGGTACTAATGGCATATAATCTACTAACTTTTTCATTTTCTTTTAGCCTATGGGTTACCTTTCCTAGGGTAAAAGGTTTAGTGGGCTAGTTATTTCCATTTTTTCATTAAGAACAGACAAAACCACACTCCTCATCAGGATTTTTGGAAAGAATGGTGCTTTGATAGGAGACCAATGAAGAAATATCTCTGCCTTTGGAATTCATGGAAATATCTTTTTTCCTGTTTAAAGAAATAATATGCTTGTAAAAAAACATTATTAAATAAAATCTGAAAGAGCTCTGTAGTCTTATACCCCAAAGATAACTGTTTGATGTTTATCCACCTAGATTTCTTTCATATTTCTTTCTTTTCAGGGTAAGAAGCAGGATCCCTTTCTTTACTATTTCTATAATTTATTTTTTTTTAACGTAATATAGATGGACTCCTTTCAATGCCAGTAAATACAGATAGGTCTTAGTGAATGTACCACAGTTTAATTAATGAACTTTTGTTGGTGGATAATTATTTTCAGTATTTTTCTAATATAGCATTCCATTGATTGATTATACTTGTACATATGTCTTTGTGTATTTGTGTGATAATCAGGATAAATTCTTAGAAGTAGAATTTCTGGGTGTCAAAGGTCATACATTTTCAATTCTGGTATATATTGCAGAATTATCCTTTAAAAGGATTGTACCAATATCCACTCATACAAGTGGTGGTCTGAGAACCAGTTTTTATCATATCCTCACCAACATTGGATATTATTTATCATCTTTTAAAGTTTGCAGATATGATAGGCAAAAACATTTTCTTTTGATTTTGTGTTTTTTTTTAAATTTTAAAACCATAGGATTTAGTTATTCCAAAATAAAATTATACACTATCATTATCTTCTTTAAAATGCCATTACAATCAACTTAAAGACTACGGGACTCTTATAAAGAGTTGTGGTTCTTATATCTGACACCTTGAGGATCAATGGCCCAGCAAAGCTATGAATTGGGCAGGTTTTATGAGGTAGTGTACATGCTATTCATTAAGATGTACTGGCTTCATTGCTAATAAGTATAGAATTCATCTTGATCCTTAATGGGATGATCTAAATTAAATATTAAAAGGCTGTTTTATTCAAAGAACTCATCCCTAATGTTAAATGTTGTCAAAATATTGTCCTGTTGTCAAAAATCAGACTTTTTGATCCCCCAAGAAATCAGGGAAAAAAGATACAAGTAAAGTCCTTTTCTAACTTTCTAATATAAATTTCTTATATCTAGGGCACCTCAAACTCCAGTGCAAACTTTACTTTTCCTGGTTATTCTGTTCACGTACCAGCAGGTGTGACACTACAGACTGCATCTGGTGAGAGGATATTCTAAGAATATTTTGTTTTTAGCATTGGTACTATTTTTTGGACATTAAGTTTCATGATTTTTAATAAACCATATACCACAAGTTATAGGAACTTTTAATAAAACCTATTTTAAAAGTAATAATAAGTGGTTGTTAATATTGGTATGGAGGCAATCTACCACAAAAGATACAGGCCTGTGCTGTATTTCAATTCTCTTTCCCAACATTGTATTCACATAAGTGGTTGTTAATATTTGTATGGAGGCAATCTACCACAAAAGATACAGGCCTGTGCTGTATTTCAATTCTCTTTCCCAACATTGTATTCACATAAGATGCTTGTATATATTTTCTCTAATTCAAATCAGATTTGTTATCTAAATTTTAACAAATACAAGATAAAATAACATATCTCCATCCCTGTTACCTCTAATCAAGGAAAACTAAAGATTAGGTTGCTGGACCTTTGCCTCCTTTCATGGTCTAATAGAAAGGACATCCAAAAGTTTGGGAGTTAACCAACCTCTCCTTTTCAGAGCACTGTGTCTTGATTTGAAGGAGGATTATACCTATTCTCTGAGTTGTTGTAAAGTTTAAGTAAAACACCTAACTCAGTGCTCAAAAATAAATTCCTTTTTTCCTCCTTTTGAGTACTATTTTAAAGAAAAGGAGAAGAAATTTCAGTCGGTCTAGCCAAATGGCCGAGAAGTAATAGAAGAAGCAATTTGATAACTTTTGAAATTATTAAACTCTTTTTTGGATAACCTTGTCCTATTGTTGTTATATGGTATCTTAAATACATGAAATATATTTTATATAATTATGTTTGTTAAAATCCCATTTTGAGTTCATAGCATTAAGTTATGAAACAGTGGAAGAGGTTCATGGATTAAATATTGGTGGCTTATATGTATCTCACAATGTGCCATATAAGCAATAGTGGGAAAAGGCTTGAGTTAAAGCAAAACAGATATAATTTTAAGAAAATAAGAGTATTATATATTTATTGTAGAAAATACAAAAAAGTCTGAAGAGTCAAAGAAAAACTCTTGGTATGTTTCCTTCTAGCCTGTTGTGGGTGAGATTTTCTTTCTTTCTTTCTCTTATGGAAATTAGAATTCTATTATACTTATAATTTTGTTTTCTCCTTTTTTAGGTCATCTTTATAAAGTCAATGTACCAATTATGGTGACACAGTCTTCTGGAAGAGCAAATATTCTTCATCCAGTTCAACAAGTATTTCAGCAACTTGGGCAGCCTTCAATAATACAGACTAGTGTTCCACAATTGAACCAGTGTTCTCTTCGAGCAACTACTGAAAAATCACAGAGAATTGAAAGTGTGCCACAACAACCCACAATTCTACAATCTGGGCTAGTAGATAGGAAACACTTAGAAAATGCCGCCAGTGACATAGTTGTACCTCCCGAAAATGAGCATAAAATCATGTCTGAAGCTTTGTTGAGTCGGCAAGAAAGCTCTCAGTATATCAGTGTCGCAGGTGTTGCATTTCCTCTGCAGGTCTCGCAAACAAATTCTAGGGTGGAGCCAGTGCTCAGCGTTTCAGCTGGCATGACTCAAAATTTGCATGATAGGCCCCTCTCCATAGGCCCTCAGGGTGCTCTCCACCAGCACATGACTGATAGTCAGCTTCATGTTCTTAAAAATAGGATGCATGGATGTGATTCTGTAAAGCAACCAAGAAATATAGAGGATTCCAGCAGCCTACCTGTATCAGTGAAGGTATAGTGCCGTGTTCAACTTCTTGGTATTAGGGGACAGTTGGATATCCAGAGTGTTTTTAAATTGTAAGGTTAATGAAAATTATATATATTTTTGTTTTTTCCTTTAGAAGATTGTTTCTTTATTGTTTCTTGTTTTTAATTTAACCATCAGTTCTTAAAGTATTCAGGCTCAGCATTTCCTTTTTTTAATTTGTATGAATTTAAGCGGTACAAGTGTGGTTTTGTTACATGGGTAGATTACTTGGTGGTGGAGTCTGGGCTTTTAGTGTAACCACCACTTGAATAATATACAACGTACTCATTATGTAATTTCTCATCCATCATGCTCAGCATTTCTTAATTTTTTATTTCAATTGATGAATTAGAATACTTTAAAAAAGAAATTGCATTTGTTTTAAAGTAATCTATCTTACTACTCCTTTACATTTGTTTTCTGTCTGCAGGTAAAATTTAAAAGACCCAGAAAATCCATCCCAGTAATTTAATGAATATTTTGTGATAATTCACTGTGGCACTTAATATACAACAGAAGTCCACAAAGTATTTTTTTTTATTGTTCTACCTAATTTTCCTGAACTCCCATATGAAAGTTTTTCCTACATGAGAAATTATCTTGCTAGTAATTTTGTTTCTCCCTGCCTACTAAAATACTAGTTTTATGTAATTTCTTTTGGAATTCAAACCACTAAAAAATAGCTTCTAATTAACTTTCCATACTGAAAATATGTCTGAGTTATTGATTTCCAAGAAATTCATAGCGATGGTAGAAAGATTCATGGAAAAATTTGGATTGTAAAAATTAAAAAAATTGTATTTTTATAAATGTAAAAATATATCTTATGGCTAATTCCATTTAAACAAGTCAGTGTTATGTTTTAGATAGTCAAAGGTTTGTGCTCCAGCATAAACCACTAGACCCACTGTACAAATCTGTAGCAATGGACAATTAAGTGCCTCCTTAACATCTTATTTTCAGAATATTTAAAACTTCCTAGGAAGGGGAAAGTTAGGGTATAGGGAAGGACCAATGAACAAAGAAAACGACTATCAGAAACTATTTGACCTATTTTAGAATGTTTCAGATAATTGATGAAACCTGTTAGCATGAAATTTCAAAGGTGAAATCTTTTAGCAAATCTGCTTTTAGTTTTGGTATAAAGTATTAAGATTAAAATGTGTTTTTTTGAGTATTTTTCATGATATTTTTCACATGAAATTTTGGAAGTAAATGTAGGCTAAATGTTTCATTATAAAAAATTTTGTTTTGAGGTAAAAATAACTGTAAATTTAAAATGTTTGTTCTTATCACTACTATTGGAGGCATTTTTCTCTTGGATTCTATATAAACTTTGCAGATTTTTGGTGTGGTAAGTCAAGGACTTATTCTGTTGTTATGCATTGGATGTCATCATGTACTTTTTCTGATTTGGGGAAATAGATTAGTTAAAGTGGTGGTCCCCAAACTTTTTGGTACCAGAGACCAGTTTCATGGAAGACAATTTTCCCATGGACCAGGGTCAGGGGATGGTTTCGGGCTGATTCAAGCACATTACATTTATTGTGCAGTCAAACCCTCTCTGCTAATGATAATCTGTATTTGCAGCTGTTCCCCAGCACTAGCATCACCACCTCAGCTCCACCTCAGATCATCAGGCATTAGATTCTCATAAGGAGCCCACAACTGGTGATGCCAGCAATGGGGAGTGGCTATAAATACAGATGAAGCTTCGCTGGCTCACCCACCACTCACCTCCTGCTGTGCAGCCTGGTTCCTAACAGGCCATGGACTGGTATCAGTCTGCGGCCCGGGGGTTGAGGATTGCAGAGTTAGAGGATATTAATCAAGGATTGTTTAGCGAGGGGGTAATGGTTGAGAACTGGGTCTTTGAAGGCACAGTACATTTAAATTCCAGGTTCCTACTTATAAGGAAGCTATGTAATGTTACTCTCTAAAATTCATTTATATTCTGTAAACTGGCCACCTCATAATTTTTAGAATTATCAGAGATAATGTATATAGGGTATTGAAAGCTTCTGGTACCATAGTAAACTTTAGATTAGTACTATTATGCTTTATGGGCTTGTTATATATTGGGTAACTCTTCATATAACTTGTCTGTTAGTTTTAAAATAGGTATATACTTAAAACACAAAATTCCAAACATACAAGAGTACTTTATAAAATGTTTTTTTATTTACTGTAGAATACCTTTAAAATAGTTAGCAATCTGGTAAATTTATGCTAATCTAATTTTCAAAAAATTTATAAGTAGTTTTTTATAAGTAGCTTAAAGAAAGTTACAATTAGCTATATTTGTTTACTTTTCCTGTTTTGTAGACCATCAGAAATCTTAGGCATCTATGTAGGTTTAAAAGGTAAGAATCTATGTAGGTTTAACATTCTGTTTCATAAAATATATTACAACTTTTGATTCAGCCTCTGGTAACTTCTATTTTCTGTCTCCGAATTTGACTATTCTAGGTACCTTATAAATGGAATCATACACTGTTTGTCCTTTTTGCCATGGTCTTATTTTACTTAGCATAATGTTTTCAAGGTTCTTCCATATTGTAGCATGTGTCAGAATTTTGTTCTTTTTTTAATGCTGAATTGTGATTTTGATACTTTTTAAAACTAGTAAATATTTCTCAAATCTATTTCCTCTTCTCCATTCTTACTGCCATTGCCCTAATTACTTCTCATGTGGGATAATATCATAGTTTCCTAACTAGTTTATCAGCCTGTACTCTGTGCTACTTCTCCACTCTTCTCAATCCATCCATCCTAGAGATTAAAGGCCTAGACTTCAAGGGTCGGAATTGTTTTTTTTGAATTCTTTTTATTTCAGCATGTTACGGAGGTACAAATGTTTAGGTTACATATATTGCCTTTGCC
>NW_012137858.1:3622254-3625148 GCF_000956105.1 Propithecus coquereli | reverse complement strand
TCATCAGTATTTAAGAGCTTCTGAGGTAGTTATAATGTGTAGTTAAGGTTAAGAACCACTGATGTAACTCAAAATCAATGTATGAGTCAAAAATGGATGGAGTGAGGGGATAAGAGAATGTATAACTTAAGAATTTTCATTTTTCTTCCAAATCCATACAGATATTTCTCTAAAAGATAAAATGTCATATCAATAGTTATTTGAATTAGAATTCAGCTAAATGGAGCAAATACTTTTTGACTCTCTATAGCTCAGGTAATCTATAATCATATTGTCATTACATTATGATAGCTGGATTAAATTCCTGTTAATAATTAAAGAAGATATGCCCTGTAATTATGATTATAGGTCATGGGATTTGATGTAGTTTTGGTTGAAAATGTGAAAAGAATATGTTAGAGCTTAGGTTTTCTTGTTTGTATTTATCCTCACCTATAGGTGTGAAGTCCTACCAGTGTTTACTAGCCATTGGAAAAATACGGTTCTTTCATTAGAGGAAAGCTTAAATCCAAGATGCTGGAAGCTGGATTTGGCAAACAAAGCTTTTTCTTGAGGCATCCTATTTGTTTGCTTATTGTACTACCAGACTCAGCAGCCACATACAGTTGAAGTCACCTTGCTGAAGCTGAGAATCTTGAACATCATTGAGCTGGTTTGTTTTAGAGCAAGAAAGGAAATTGCAGCAGTGCCTCTGCCAGTTGACATCATCTACATTCGACATGTTGACATTTCTTCACAGTTGAGCAGAATTCATAGAAGAATCAGCGGTGACTTTCCTTTAACATTCAACAAGATAAAAATACCAGTGCTTCTTAGGGCAGCCAACATTGGATTTTAATCATTATTTGCACATTGATACCATTAAAGAAGTTAAAATGTCCATACTACCTAAAGTCATCTGCAGAATTAATGCAATCCCTATCAAAATCCCATTATCATTCTTCACAGATCTGGAAAAAATAATTCTACGCTTTGTATGGAACCAGAAAAGACCTCGTATAGCCAAAGCAATCTTAAGTAAAAAGAACAACTGCCATTGCCCTAATTACTTCTCATGTGGGATAATATCATAGTTTCCTAACTAGTTTATCAGCCTGTACTCTGTGCTACTTCTCCACTCTTCCCAATCCATCCATCCTAGAGATTAAAGGCCTAGACTTCAAGGGTCGGAATTGTTTTTTTTGAATTCTTTTTATTTCAGCATATTACGGAGGTACAAATGTTTAGGTTACATATATTGCCTTTGCCCCACCCGAGTAAGAGCTTCAAGTATGTCCATCCTCCAGACAGTGTGCACTGTACCCATTACCTGTGTATACACCCATGCCCTCCTCCCCTGACACCTGATAAATGTTACTACTATATGTGCACTTAAGTGTTGATCAGTTAATACCAATTTGATGATGAGTACATGTGGTACGTACATTCTTGTGATACTTAGTAGAATGGGCTACAGCTCTATCCAGGATAAATAAGAAGTACTAGATCACCATTGTTTTTTGTAGCTGAGTAGGACTCCATGGTATACATATACTACATTTTATTAATCCACTTATGTATTGATGGGCCCTTGGGTTGTTTCCACATCTTTGCAATTGTGAGTTGTGCTGCTGTAAACATTTGAGTGCAGATGTCTTTTTTATAGAATGTCTTTTTTTTTTTTTCCTTTGGGTAGATGCCCTGTAATGGGATTGCTGGATCAAATGGTACTTCTACTTGTAGCTCTTTGAGGTATCTTCATGCTACTTTCCACAGAGGTTGTACTAGTTTGCAGTCCCACCAGCAGTGTGGGAGTGTTCCCATCTCTCCGCATCCACACCAACATTTATTGTTTGGGAACTTTCTGATAAAGGCCATTCTCACTGGGGATAAGTAATATCTCATTGTGGTTTTGATTTGCATTTCCCTGATGATTAGAGATGTTGAGCATTTTTTCATATGTTTGTTGGCTGTTAGTCTATCTTCTTTTGGAAAGTTTCTGTTCATGTCCTTTGCCCACTTTTTTGATAGGTCAGAATTGTTTTGATTCCCTTCTCTATCCCTTAATAACTCTGTGACTTGGGTAAGTCACTCATTTGTAAAATAAAGATAATGGTATCTGCCATAGAGTTGTTGTGTTAGGAAGATTAGTCAAGACAAATATGAAGCAGTACACTGCCTGGCACATGGTAAATGCTCAGTGCACATTAGCTATTATCTCTCTTCCTTGTGGCATGCAGAGGTTTGTCTCAAATGAAGTCTGACCATGTCCTTTCCCTGCTTAACACATCACTGACTGCCCATTACCTACAGGATAAATAAAGTTCAATCTGCTTAATGTGGCATACTAGGACCTCCATGTTTTTTTCTTGCTGAAGTTTATTTACTTTTCTGTCCTTTCATGCTTAGCACTTTATTGGGAACATCAAACTGTTAGTCCTTGGTTTTAACCTTGTTGTTTCCTACCCCTCTCTTTGCTTTTGTTATCCCCTCTGTTTAGCACCTGGATTTTCTCCTCACTATCTTTTCCTATGGTTAATTCCTACTTATTACCTCCTCCAGAAATCTTCAATACCTCTCTACCTGACCTTCCCCCTTTATTAGATTGGCTGTCAGTCTTCTGTGTTGTCATAGCACCCTAAGCATGTGTCTGTCATAATGTAGCACAAAGATACATTAAAATGTTCTGTTTGTGTAGAGAGATACATTTTATTTCTGGATATCTTTGTATACTCAGTATGTAAGGATATATACACACTCATGTATAGTAGAGAATAAGCTTTTAAAGGACAGGATCTATAATTAGTTTATTTAGCTCAGTGGTTCTCAACCCTCAACAGTATTAGAATTAATATTAAAAAAAAATCCATGTCTACCCCAAGGATTTAGATCTAATTGGTCTGGGGTTGTGTCCA
>NW_012137858.1:3611455-3619874 GCF_000956105.1 Propithecus coquereli | reverse complement strand
TCTAGGGATTAGGGGGATGGGGGGACAAATCTATAACTAAAGGGCACGGGGAGCACTAAAGGGAGGGAAGGGCATGCCTTTGGGCGAGGCAAAGACATAAAGTGTAACTACAATGTTTGTACCCTCACAAAACCCTGGAATAATAAATAAACAAATAATAAAAAAAAAGAATTCCTATGTTATGAGCCCCTGTTTTTGAAAACTAGAAACTGACATCTTTGTAATAATGAAAAGTCGGATAGCAAAAGTTGGTACTCTGTACACTGATAGAGTGCCTGAGCTTCTTGGCAAGACATGGTTTTGCTGCTTTAGAAAAGAAAGCGTTGCTGTCTATTTTAGCACATGGCAAGCATTAATGCTGAGACATAGCCAATAATTCTAAAAGAAGTCTCGTCTGCTGACATAATACTCAAATACATTAGAGCTAAGGTTTTGAATTCCTGTCTTTCCCAAGACATTTATCAAAAAATGTGGGTAAAATGTTAAATTTTTCTCCAGGCAGAATTTTTCTGGCTTTCCAAAGGACAATGCTTGAAGCCCTTGCTTGATCCTTGGGGAGATATTTACTATTTTTTGTGAGGAACAAAAGCCCCCTCATCGCAGTTTGATCCAGAGGAGTTCATTGATGGTCTATGTGGTGGATGTTTGGCTATATGAAAGAATTGAATCTTTCTATACATGGTCCTGCAGCTTCAGTTACGGATGTTCCTGCAAAACTGCTGGCTATTTTGATCAAATTACCACCTCAGAAGAGACTGGAGTTAGATAATCATGTGAACTTTCCATTGCTTGGTGGAAGTGCTTCTAAAGAAGGAAGTTGAGAATGCTAAAACTCTTTCGCAGTTATTGAAATTAAATTTGGATTTTGTAATCTTAGTCCTCTCCCAGAGTAAGGAGGACCTCACTGATTCAAGGAGAATATGATGATGATACATGAATTCAATTAGAAGAGTCCTAGAATCTTTATTCCTTTGTAAGCTTATATTCATCTGGAAAAGTGTCATAGGAGCTTTGATTCATTATTCAGTAAAAGATCTTGTGGTTTAATGTTTTCAGTACTTGTTGCTATTAAAATGCAAAGACAATTTCAACATGTGATTTAGGTCTAGGACTAACGTTAAAATAATTTACTTTTTTAAAACAGATTTATATATATATATACAGTAAAATTCATCTTTTTTTACGTGTATAGCTTTTAGATACACAGTAGGAATTTTAATAAACACATGGGTTATATAACTATAGCTTAGAATTCCCTCATACACCTTTATAGTCAGTATTTTCCTTCTGCCCCCAGTCCCTGACAGACATTCACTGATCTGTTTTCTTTTGGTATAGGTTTACCTCTTCCAGAATGTCAAACAAACACCATTATGCAATATGTAGCTTTAACATAATGTGTTTGGGATTTATCCATGTTGTTGTACGTATCATTATATTCCATTGTGTGGATGTAGCACAGTTTGTTTACCAGTTGGACATTTGGATTGTTTCCAGTTTTTGGCAGTTGTGAATAAAGCCCTTGAAAACATTTTTTATGCAGGCTGTGTGTGTGTGTGTGTGTGTGTCTACATACTTTACTTTTGAGTAACTACCTAGGGGTGGGATTGCTAGGTCATATGATAGATGTATGCTTATAAGAAACTGTCAAACTAATTTCCAAAGTGGCTGTTTTTCCACCAGCAGTGTATGGTGACATTTTGCATTTTTACCAGCAATGTGTAAGATTTGTAGTTGCATCACATCTTTGCATTTTAACACTTTTTTTTTTGGAGGAGAGAAGTTTGTGATTTTGATGAAGTCCAGTTTATTATATTTTTGTTTTGACTTCTTCCTGTGTCTTATCTAATTAAAGGTTGCAAAGATTTTCTCATGTTTTCTTCTAAAGATTTTATAGGTTTTACATTTATACCTGTGATCCATTCAGGGTTAGTTTTTGTATATGGTGTAAGGTAGAATTGAGGCTCATTCTTTTTTTTTTTTGCATATGGATATTTGATTTTTTTAGAATCACTTGTTGAAAAGACTGTCTCCATTGAGTTGTCTAAAGCACATTGAGTATCTAAAGCACTTGACCTTTAATGAACATCAATTACCATATCTGTGTTAGTTTATTTCTGAATGTTCACTCTGTTTCAATAATTCCTGTGCCTGTCTTTTCACTAGTACCATACTGTCTTGATTATGTTAACTTTATATTAAGTCTGGACACCAGACAGTGTGAGTCTCTCAAATTTGTTCTTTTTTCAAAATTGTTTTGGCTATTCTGATTCCTTCATGTTTCCATATAAATGTTAGAAAGAGCTTGCCAATTTCTATAAAAAAAGCCCCAAACTGCCAGGACTATGATTTGGGTTGTGTTGAATCTATTGATCAGTAAGGAGAGAATGAACATCTTCACAATATTGACTCTTTCAATTCATGACAGGGTTCATCTTCCATTTATTTAGGTCTTTTTTAAATTTTTAAATCACCCAGAAATATCTGCTGATATTTAGGTGTTTGACTTCTCTCAGTGTTTGCTAGTTCCCATCATATATGTATTGCACATGTTCTATTATTTTTATCTAAGTATTTCATGGTTTTGGGTGCTGTTATAAATGGTACTTTTAAAAAGTGCCATCAAGAAAATTTTTATTCTTATTTTAAGCTTTATTTGCATTGTATATTTTAAAATACATTTTTACAAAGGTAAGATTATTGAGAAAAAACTGTAAAAATTACTACATGCCGCAATGTTTTCAAAAGAGGTTGTGCCAATTTTTCCTGCTACTAGTAATCTGTATCAGTTTTATCACATACTTGACAGTATGTTATCACCACTAATTTTTTTATTCCATTTTTCTCTCGTGGTAAAATATACATAACATAAAATTAACCATTTTAGCCATTTAAAAAATTATTTTAACCATTTTAACTGTACGGCTTAGTGGCAGTAAGTACATTCACGTTTTTTGCAGCCATATCTAGAAATTGTTCATCTTCCTAAACTGAAACTCCGTGCCCATTAAACAGTAACTCCCCAATCTTTATTCTTCCCAGTCCCTGGCAACAACCATTCTACCTTCTGTCTCTATGAATTTGACTACTTCAGTTACCTCATATAGGTGGAATCAGATAGTATTTGTCCTTTTATGTCCTTTTCATTTAGTATAATGTCTTCAGGGTTCATCCAGGTGGTAGCATGTGAATTTCCTTCCTTTCTAAGTCTGGATAATATCTCACTTGATCTTAGCCAAAAGGCCGAGAAGCGATGAATAATATCGTATGTATGTATCACATTTTGTTTATCCATTCATCTGTCTATGGACACTTGGGTTTGCTGCTGTAAACATGGTATACAAATATCTCCTTAAGTCCCTGCTTTCAATTCTTTTGGATATATATGCAGAAGTGGAGGTGCAGGATCAGAAGACAATTCTATTTTTAATTTTACTAGGCATTGTCATACTGTTTTCCATGGAGGCTGCAGCATTTTATATTCCCACTGGCAGTGTACAAGAGTTCTGATTTCCTTGCATCCTCACTAACACTTGTTATATTTTAATAATTGCCATCCTAATGGGTTTGAAGTGATATCTTGTAGTTTTGATTTATATTTCCCTAATGATTAGTGATGTTGAACATCGTTTTATGTGCTTATTAGCTACTTGTGTGTCTTTAGAGAAAAGTCTATTCAATCCCTTTGCCCATTTTTTAACTCGACTGTTACTTTTCTGTTTTTCAGTTGTAGTTCTTTATACATCCTGGATATTCACTTCTTATCAGATGTATGATTTGTAAATATTTTCTCCCATTCCATGGGTTGCCTTTTCTCTCTGTTGATAGTGTCTTTTGAGCATAAGAGTTTTTAATTTTGATGAAGTCCAGTTTATCCTTTTCTTTTGTTGCCTATGCTTTTGGTGTCATATGGAAGAAATCATTGCCAAATCCAATGTCATGAAGCTTTCCCCATGTGTTTTCTTCTAAGAGTTTTGCAGTTTTAGCTCTTATGTTTAGGTTTTTGATCCATTTTGAGTTAATTTTTGGATATTATTCGTACATTTAATTAATATTTTTGATACTGTAAATGGAATTATTTTCCTAATTTCCTTTTTAGGTTGTTAATTATTACTTTATAGAAATGCAACTGATTTTTGTGTTGATTTGTATTCTTCAACTTTGAATTCATTTTTTAATTCTAATAGGTTTTTTTTTAATGTGTGTGGAAACTTTAGGGTTTTCTATGTATGAAAGCATATCATCTGTGAACAGGGATAATTTTACTTCTTCCTTTCCAATTTGATGTCTTTTATTTCTTTTTCTTGCCTAATTGTCCTAACTAATACTTTCAGTACATGTTGAATAGAAGTGGTGAAAGTGAAAGCATCCTTATCTTCTTCCTAATCTTAGTGAAAAACTTTTGGGCTTTTACCATCGAGTATAATAGTTTTTGTGTGTTGAACCATCCTTGCATCCCAGGGTTAAATCCCACTTGGTAATGATGTAGGATTCTTTTACTGTGCTATTAAATATGTTTGCTAGTATTTTGTTGAGGATTTTTGCTTGAATATTCATCAGGGATACTGGTCTGTAGTTTTCTTGTAGTGTCTTTGGGTTTGGTATCAAGGATAATGCTGGCCTCATAGAATAAGTTTGGAGGTATGCCCTCCTCTTCAATGTTTTGCGTGAGTTTGAGGAGCATTGGTGTTAATTCTTCTTTAAATGTCTGATACAGTTTTCCAGTGAAGCCTTCTGATCCTGGGCTTTTCTTTGTAAGGAGGTTTTTGATTACTTATTCAATCTCCTTTAGTTAATAAATCTGTTCAGATTTTCTGTTTCTTCTTGATTTAGTCTTGGTAGTTTGTATATTTCTAGGAATTTGTCCATTTTATCTAGGTTATACAGTTTATTAGTGTATAAGTGTTCGTAGTACTCTCTTAAAGTCCTTTGTAGTTCTGTAAAATTGGTAGTAATGTCCCCTCATTTATGATTTTAGTTATGAGTCTTTTCTTTTTATTTATCAGCCTAACTATAAAGCTTTGTTAATTTTGTTGATCTTTTTATGAAGAACCAACTTCTTACCAGTTTCACTGATTTTTTTCTGTTTGTTTTTTATTTTGTTCATCTCTATTCTAATCATTATTATTTCTTTCCTTCTGCTAGCTTTAAATTTGATCTGCTCTTCTTTCTCTAGTTTCTTAAGGTATAAAGTTGTTAATTTGAAGTTGATCTTTTTCTAATGTAAGCATTACAGCTATAAATTTCCCTCTTAGCATTGCTTTTATTTTATCCCTTAAGTTTTGGTATGCGTATTTTCATTTTCATTTGTCTCAAGATATTTTATAATTTTCCTTGTGATTTCTTCTTTGACCCAATGGGTTTTTAAGAGCGTGTTGTTTAGTTTCCACAAATTTGTGGATTTTCCAGGTTTCCTTCTGGTATCATTGTTTCGAGTTGTTAATTTATATTTTTAAAATTTATTGCATATTTTTGTCACCTTATTTTTAACATTTCTATTATTAATTTCTAGTTTCATTCCATTGTAATTAGAAAAGATATTTAGTTCACCCCACATTAACATGATGATGTAAAAAAAAAAGTATGATTTCTACCATTTTAAAAAATAGTAGTAGATTTTAAAATTTATTAAGACTCATTTTGTTTCCTAATGTGTAGTCAGTCCTGGAGAATATTATTTGTACACGTGAGGAAAAATGCATATTCTGCTTTTGTTGGTTGGAGAGTTCTATATATGTCTGTTAGGTCCAACTGGTCTGTGGTGTTTTTTAAATTCTTTATTTCCTTATTGATCTTCTGTCTGATCATTCTATATATTATTAACAGTGGGGTATTGAAGTCTTCTATTATTATAGAGCTGTGTATTTCTCTCTTCAATTCTGTTAATATTTGTTGCATGTATTCAGGAGTTCTGCTGTTTGGTTCACATGTGTTTTTGATTGTTATGTCTTCTCAGTGAATTGAATCTTTTATCATTATATAATGTTCTTCCTTGTTTCTTATAACAATTTTTGACTTAAAGTCTATTTTGTCTGATAGTAGCATAGCTGCCACAGCTCTCTTTTGGTTACTATTTGCATGAAATTTATTTTTCTATCCTCTCACTTTCAACTATGAATGTCCTCAGATCTAAAGTTAGTGTCTTGCAGACAGTATATAGTCGGATCCTGTTTTTTTAATCCTTTTTGCTAATCTATGTCTTTTGATTAGTGAGTTTAATCCATTTATTTGGTTATTAAGTATGAAATATCTGATTTCCTTAAGTACTAAGTTTGACAGTTGATATCTCTGACATTTCATTTTGACACTTCTTGTTTTATTTTCATTGTGAGAGTACATCCTTATTCTTTCAAATGTACAGTTTGGCTTGTGATTATCTGTCAATTTTTTTTTTTTTAGAGCAATTTTCACAAAACCATGTATAAGTCAAAAATTCGTGTTATTTTCAAATATGAGTTCTGTCTTGGAACCAATGCAGTGCAGACAGCTCGAAATATCAATGAAGTGTTTGGGAAGGATGTGGCTAACGAACGCACAGTACATAGATGGTTTGGGAAGTTCCATTCTGGTGATTTTAATCTTGAAAATGAGCCACGTGGGCAACCTCACACCAAGGTAGATAATGATGAGCTGAAAGCTGTAGTGGAAGCGAATCTATCTCAATCTAGACATGAATTAGTAGCAAGGTTTGACATAACTATTCCAACAATACTGGACTATTTGAAACAAATTGGCAAGGTAAAGAGGCTGGATAGATGGGTATCGCATGAATTAAATGAGTGTAAGAATAGAAGTCATCTCGAAGCTTGCCTTTCTTTGCTGTCACAACATAAAGGCAAACTATTTCTACACCGTATTGTTATATTGATGAAAAGTGGATTTTTTTTGACTATCTCACGCATTTGGCACAATGGTTGGGTAAAGATGAAGTGCCAAAACACAGTCCAAAACTGAATATTCATCAAAAAAAAGCTAATGGTGTCTGTTTGGTAGTCCAGTGCTGGTATTATCCACTACAGCTTCATGAAACCTGGTCAGTTGATTACAGTGGAGTCTACTGCAACCAACTGGATGAAACGATGAGGATGCTTGTGATTAAGCAGCTGAAATTGGTCACTAGAGACAGGCCAACCCTCTTGCAAGACAATATTTGACCACATGTTGCACAAACAACACTGTTAAAATAACAGAAGCTGGACTTGGAAACTCTCTGTCATCCACCAGACCTGGTACCAACTGACTACGACTTCTTCTGGGTTTTGGACCACTTCTTGCAAGGAAAAATATTCAATTCTCAGCAAGCTGTAGAAAACGCCTATCGTGATTTCACTGACACTTGCTCTCCAGGCTTCTTTGCTGCTGGCATAAACGAGCTACCATTGAGATGACAAAACTATGTTGATGGTTTAGGCACATACCTTGATTTAATTGTACTGCTGCTTATTTGAGATATAATAAACCAAAATTTTCAAAATCAGATATTTCATATTTAGTGACCTAATACATTTAAAGTAACTACTGATAGGAAAGGATTTACTCTTGCCATTTTTTTGTTTTTTGTAAATCTTTAGTTTCTTTGTCAGCCATTTCCTCCTTTTTTGCCTTTCTTTGTGTTTAATCGATTTTTTTTTGTAGTGACACATTTTGATTCATTTCTCATTTTCTCTGGGTACATCCTATAGATATTTTCTTTGTGGTTACCATGGTATTACATGTAATATCATAAAGTTATAACAATCTATTTTAATCAGGTACCAACTTAAGTTCAATCACATATGGAAAGTTTACTCCTTTACAGTTCTGCCTTCCTTCGCTTTATCTTATTCTTACAGATTATACATCGTGTGCTCATTAACATAGATTTATCATTACTCTTATGCTTTTGTCTTTTAAATTGTATAGAAGAATAAAAAGTTGTGAACTATTATTATGATAATACTGGTTTTTATATTCGTCCATGTATTTAATATTTACCTTTACTAAAGAACTTCATGCTTGGTGTAGCTTCATATCTTTACTGTATTTAAGTCTACTTTTTCTGTTGACTACTAAGAGAAGAACATAGAAGTCTCCCACTGTAATTGTGCATTTGTCTATTTCTCCTCTTTTATAACTTTTTCGTTCATGTGTTTTTGAAGCTATGTTGATAGGTACATAAGTATTTAGGCTGCTCATCTTGAATTGATCCCATTATTATATAACGTTCTTATTTAACTCTGGTAATAGTCCTTGTTCTGTAGCTTGCTTTTTCTTTTTTATTTCAGTATATTATGGGGGTACAGATGTTTAGGTTATGTATGTTGCTCTTGTTCCCCCCTCCCGCCCAAGTCCGAGCTTCAACTGTGTCCATCCCCTGGATGGTGCGCATCACACTCTTTGTGTGTGCGTATACCCATCCCTCCTCCCCCCTCCCCCCTCC
>NW_012137858.1:3571045-3610105 GCF_000956105.1 Propithecus coquereli | reverse complement strand
GTGAAGAATGATGTTGGTATTTTAATAGGGATTGCATTGAATCTGTAGATCACTTTGGGTAGTATAGACATCTTAACGATGTTGATTCTGCCGACCCACGAGCACGGTATGGTTTTCTACCTGTTTACGTCCTCGGCTATTTCCTTCCTCAGTGTTTCGTAGTTCTCCCTGTAGAGGTCTTTTACCTCCTTAGTTAAATATATTCCTAGGTACTTTATTTTCTTAGTTGCTATTGTGAAGGGAATTGAGTCTTTGATTTGGTTCTTGGCATGACTGCTATTGGTGTATATGAAAGCCTCTGATTTGTGTGTATTGATTTTGTATCCTTAGACATTACTGAATTCAGCTTGCTTTTTCTGATATTAATATAGCCATTTTAGCTTTGATTAGTGTTTGTGTGGTACATGTTTTTTTCTATTCATTTGCTTTTAACCTATCTATGTCATTATATTTAAAGTGGATTTCTTATAGGCAGAACATGTTTGGGTTTTGCTAATTTAACCCAATCTGATGATCTCTATCTTTTAACTGGAATGTTTAGATCATTTATATTTAATTATTAAACAACTCGTCAGTTTTTTCTTTTTTTCCTGCATGCTTTTGATTCTTTCCTTGGCTGTGTCACCTCTACGGATTAACCCTTCAGATGAATTTTTTACTCTGATATTATGGTTTTTATGTTTAGAATTTTTATTTGACTCATAGTTTCCATCTCTCTGCTGAAATTCTTCATTCGTTCATATATGTTAGATCATCTAACATATTGATCATAGTCTGACGATTCTAACATCTCTGAGGTTCTCTTGTTTGCTTTGCTGTTGATGGTTTTTGTTGCTTTTTTGTTTGTCTCATTATTCTTTGATTGACTGTCAGACATCTCATATAGAAAAGGAGAGACTGAGATAAATAGTACTTATACTTGGAAATGGGCATTGCTCTTCTTATAGAGAGTAATGTCTGTATGTCCAGTCTCTAAGGGCTGTCCCTTCTTGGATTTCAGGCTGCTTCAAGAATAGTTGTGATTTTGTAGTTTATTCAGCTTTTGCTCATTGTTAGTGTGGGAGTGGCATTCTTTTCAGAATGCTTTTCATCATGGCAGCAGTGGACCCTCCAAGATTTCTCTAATTTATTTTTGAGCAGAATAAAAATTATTTTATTTCTATAATTTGGACTTATTTCCATTTTTGAGCACACAGCTATTAATTTTTGCATAAGTGTGGTATTCCTTATATTTCACCTGTGAAGGAAATCTGTATACAATGTAGTAAAAATCACATGCAAGCTTACGTATTTTTAATCTGTTAATCTGAATTTTTCTACATAGGATTATTTGTCAGAGGTACTTTGTGAGAGTTCATTATAGAGAATATTCATAAGGATATGAATCCCAGAAGGGCAGTCATCCACTCAAAAATAAATTGAGTATATTGATATATTAATGTTATCTTAAATTAATGTTTTGAGATGGGTATTATAGGATTAAGCATCATCTATGCCTTACAAACTCAGAAGAAATATAAAGAAAAAGCATCTGTTCAGACCTTAGTAAAGCTTTTTGGGCCCTGTTAGGGGCCTTCTTTGTCTTCTGTGGCCCTGAAAATTCCCAAGACTTCTCAGGCTGATGTAATGAAGGCTCTTTAGTGCTGATAGCCATCCTTTCCATATCCTTGAGCTACACTTCCGTACCTCATCCTTAAAGCTAAAGTAACCTGCTGTATATGTGGTGTGTGTGTGTCAACCTATGTATGTGCTTCCAAAACAACCAGTAATATTGTATAATCTTCTTATAAATTTAGAGCTTTTAACACCAGGTTTTCAAGGGGTCTCTGACTTCTCCAAAAAAAGATTAAGGACTACTACTATAAATTCTGTGGCAAACGTGATCATATAAAACAGCTGCTGCTCTTAAAGAGCTTGAAATTTTGATCTTTGTCCTGTTGTCCTATAACAAACTAGTAGTGGGGCAGTATGATGTGGTAGTGAAGAATGTAGTCTCCACAATTAAACTTGGGTTTTAATTCTGCTTAATCTCTTTCTATCTTGGTAAGCCGTAGTATCTTATTTCTCAGTGCATTACTTTTAGGTTAAATTAGAAAATGCCTATAAAATACTTAAGATGTTCATTTGTTAGCTGTACTGGATAAAGATGATAATAAAAAGAGCTATCTGTGTGCCCAGTGGTGATTACTAAATTCCTTTTACATTTTTCCTAATTTTTTATTTTTGTTATGGTGAAATCTACATAACATAAAATTTACCATTTTAACCATTTTTAAGTGTACAATTCAGTGGCATTAAGTATCTGTCTCTATGAATTTGCTTATTCTAGGTAATTCACATAAATGGAATTATACAAGGTTTATCTTTCTGTGTCTGGCTTATTTTACTTAGTAAAAGCCTTTATATTTTATTTCTCCATTAAGCATGATGCCACTTTTCTATTTCATTGAATTATTGTTTTAAATCAAATGATATAGTTAAAACCTTACAGGTACTGTATAAATTTTAGGTAATATACATAAAAACTGGTAAATATTATCTGAAAACAACTCATTTGCTGTCTGTGATTGTAAATGGGTTTACTTTATAATTAAAAAATTATGCCTATGTTACATAGAAATGTTAGGGGTATTTTATAATTCATAATTAGAAGGTAACATCGTCTTCTAAGGTAGAAATTTATTTTAAATGAGCACTTGTGGAATGTTAAAGTAATTTTAAATTCTAATTCATCATTTTATGTACTTTGTTTGACTTGAAGAACTGTATTGCATTTCTTTTTTTAGGATTCCAATTCTCAGATGGATTTAAGCATTCAAGTAACTGATGATGATATTAATGAAATAATTCAAATAGATGGAACTGGTGATTCATCTTCCAGCAAGGAAATAGGAAGTAGAAGAGATGTAGATGAAAATGAATTTGTGCGGATTATTGATGCAGGAGATCTGAAGGTACTTGAAGAAGAAGGTGACAGTATATCAAATGAAGATTCAACTGGAAACAGTAGTGATAATGAAGACCCTCAAGTAGACATTGTGGAAGAGGTAAGGATCACTTTTGAGCTGAAACTGTCTTTATTTATCTATAACACTTATAGATAAACACTTATACTTTAGCATATTTTGGAACCAAAAGGAATAACAAGATTAATCCTGTCTTTAGTCTCTTAAAATGAGACTTATTCGTATTCTGGTGTTTAAACTTTGAATCTTGAAGTGCAACTGAAACCAGTATTAAGTATTTAGGAATTGGCTTCTGTATTTGTTAGTCTTAACTAGAGAGAGGTTTACAGAATGGGAGTGGAGGTTAAAGAAGGCAGCCTGGGTAGAATCATATAGTTCCTGCTCCAATTCTAATAAATGCAGTAAAATCTGGGTGCAGTGTGGTAATTAAAAAATATATAAGTAGTATTAGTTATCATTTGCGGTACATATAGTTTTACATATGTACCAGGTAATCATCCTTAGTCTTACCTGCCTTATTTAATAGTCCCAGAGTCCTATGGATCTTATTACTATTCTCATTTTACAGATGAGAAAACTGAGAATATGGAGAGTTTTAGCAACTTACCCAAAGACAGTCATGTAATTATTAAGTGGCCAAGCTGGGATTCAAACCGGGGCTATTTAATTTTTAGTACAATTCTATTCTGCTGCTTCAAGTTCCTTTATTTCTATATGTCTTTCTGTCTTTAAAAAATTTAGAGTGTCATGAAATTTCTTAATGTTATCGTGTTTTCTATTTAGGACCCTTTAAATTCTGGAGATGATGTTAGTGAGCAGGATGTGCCAGACCTGTTTGACACGGATAATGTAATTGTCTGTCAGTATGATAAGGTACTGTATTCACCTTTTGAACTGTGGGTTTATTAACTGCATTTATAGTAGAAAGGTACGTAAAATGATGGGAAATATGATGGTGAGTTACGGTTCACAGTTAATCTCAAAATAGCAATTTAGATTTTGAGGGTGTATTTTGGGTCTAGCACTGTGCTGTGTGGTCTCAGTGATATCGAAAAAGTGATAGTCCTTGTCTGAAGGAGGCGATAATTTTATTGAAACAAGATGTTTCTTATGGAATACTAGAATCACATATAAGAAGATGGCAGGTAAATCAACAGCTAAAGTATGTGACAGGTAAATCTAATGCTGAGTGGCACATAAATCAGATGCTAAGATATGCAGTGCAGATAGTAAGTCCTAAAAGTGGATAGGAAATACAAGAAATCATTTGTAGTTGGAGTTCTCCACAAATCCTTCATGGTTGATGTGGGGCTTTGAAATGGGCCTCGAATGATCTGTAGGATATAGGTAAGTATGGAGTAGGCATGAAGGGTAGAATAGCCTGATAAAAGGCAGAGAAATGAATGGGTGTAGTATGTTCAAGGGATGGTGAAGAATCAGCTCTGCTTGAACAAAATGTTCTCTCACTGGGTGTGCGGTACTAGAAATGAAGCTGTGTTGGGGGCCAGAGTAGAGAGTAGATTTGGATATCCTGAATGCTTGTCGGAAAAATCCACACTTGGTCAGGAGCACATTAGCCTTCTGAGAAAATTAGTGAGAAAACCGTCATTGGGTTTAACAACTATTTGATTTGGAAAAAGCAAATGGTGAGAAAAGCAGAGGTATGGCAGACATGAAGTAACCAGAGCCCAGAGCGATGATGGCAGTGTAGGAACATGGAAAAGTCAGAAGTTATGCTAGAAGAATCAGTGGGACTCGGTGGTTAGTTGAAGGTGTCTCTCAGGTTTCAAGCCTAGAGATTAAGTTAGTAGCAATTTAACTTTAGCAACTAAAAAAATACTGCTTTTGTTCTATTTTTAAAACACTACAGCTGTAATTACATAGTAGAATGGGCAATTTTAGCCCTTAATTCATGAATATTTATGTCTTTTTAAAAACAGCTTTAAGATATAACATACTATACAATTCGCCTATTTGAAGTATACAATTTTTTGAGCATATTCATGGATATGTGCAGCCATTATCACAGTAAATTTTAGAACGTGTTCATCACTTCATACCCTTAAGTTCTCACTGCAGTATCTACCCATTTTCCCCACCTCAAACTCCTAGGCATAAGGAACCACTAATTTACTTTATGTTTTGATGGATTTCTATATTCTAGGGTTTCATATGAAAGTAATCATATAATATGTGGTTTTTTATTACTGGCTTTTTTCACTTAGCACAATGTTTTCAAGATTTATCTATGTTGTAACATGTATCAGGACTAAATTCCTTTTTCTTGCTGAATAGTAGTCTATTGAATGGGTATACCACATTTCATTTTTCCATTTGTCCTTTGATGGGCATTTGGGTTGTTTCCACTGTATGGAAGAAAAAGTAATATCTTTTCCTCACCTATTGCTAGTTTCATGGCTGAGGCACCCATAATAAAAACAGATTAACAAGAGAAAAGCATACAAATTTATTTAATGTGCATTTTATAACACAGGAACCTTTAAAAATGGAGACCCAAAGAAACAGGGAAAGTTCTGCTTTCATACATAGTTGTGCTGAAGTATGAATATGATTGAAAGAAAAAGGTTATGACTTAATGGTAATAAACTGAAGGGAACTTAGTAAGGCCTGTTTGTTCAAATTCTTCTCCGTGTCACTGTGTCTTCAGAAATAAGGACACTCCTTTTCTGTGGGAATAGGGTAGGCACATCTGGAATAAAGGTTTTATGACTGACTTTAGAGGAAGGTCAGGGAATTCTTTTATGACTTGCTTCAGGAGAAAAGGACAAGGGAAAGGTCACAAAGACCTTCTTGCTTCTACTGTTTTTTCAAATGCCAAGGTGCCATCTTTTGGGGTAGTGCGTCCTGAACCCCATCATTACCTTTTGGCTATTGTGAATAATGCTACTATGAACATTTTTGTACAAGTTTTTGTGTGGGAGTACGTTTTCATTTCCATGACCTAGGAGTTGGATTCCTGGGTCATGGTAAGGAACTACCAGACTGTTTTATAAAGTGGTTTTACTGTTTTACATTCTTACCAGCAGTGTTTGAGGGTTTCAATTTCTCAACATCCTCACCAACACTTGTTATTTTACTTTCTGATTCTAATCATTCTAATGTTTGAGAAGTGGTATTTCATTGTAGTTTTGATTTGTGTTTCTCAGATGACTAATGCATGTTTACATCTTTGGCCCTTTTTTGGTCACAATTTGAATATACTTAGGAGAAACAAAGGATAGCATTTTGAAATGCTGTAAAAATAAATCTTTTTCTCTAAAAATAAGATCACTTTCTCCCTTGCGACATTTTATTCAGATAGAAATGTCAATTTAGATGCTGGTAAATATAAACATAAGGAATAAGGGAGAGAAAAGAGACAGTTTTTAGTTTGAAACCTATTTTAGTTTCTTATGAACAATGTATTGCCTTCTATTAAGAAAACAAGTTACTTAATTATACATTCCATAAAGTCTCACAAAGAATTTTCTAGACCGTTATGGATATGATGTCCTTTGTTTTCTACATTATGGGAGATAGCTTGTAATTAATTACATAATACTTTGTATTTTTTCAAAGTGTTTTCTCATACATTGACTTTGCTTCTTAAAATAATCTTATTGGATAGAAAGAAGTGATATTAAATGTATAGTGCTAACAAATCTATTATAGTGTCTGAGAGTACTCTTTAGTGACTATTTTAAGAACAGTACTAAAAAATTAATGGAAACCAGGGCATTGGGGAACCATCAAAACTTTTTAAAAAGGGAGTGATGAAGTCAGAAGATAGCTAGCAAAAAGAATTTATCTATAGGGTCAAAGTGGGTGGGGAACACTGTTACAGCGAATCCCTAGAAAAACTTCTCAGTTTTGGTTGTTGGTTGATTTGTTTCAAACACTGTTGAAAGTAACCAAACTTAAGTATAAATTGAAAGACCTTTCAGTGGTCTTTTTAAAGCTTTACTACTCAGTGTATTTTAAAGACCAATAGTATCAGTTCCCATTGGAAAGTGTTAACAAATGCAGAATCTTGAGTCCCACCCCAGAATACTGGATAAGAATGTGCATTTTAGGCCAGGCTCAGTGGCTCATGCCTGTAATCCTAGCACTCTGGGAGGCCGAGGCAGGCAGATCCTTTGAGCTCAGGAGTTCGAGACCAGCCTGAGCAAGAGCAAGACCCTGTCCCTATTAAAAAAAAACAAAAAAAAAACATAAAAATAAAGAATGTGTGTTTTAACGAAACTCCCTAATGATTTGCATGCCTGTTAAACTTTGAAGCACTGTTTTTTAGTATATTTTATTTGGGTTTGATTAGCAGATGGAATTTACCCTTAAACTTTATAGGTTAACAATTGGGGGAAAACTTTGAAAATATTAACATGTACAATGAAAAATGGCTAAGTGAAGTTCACTAGTTTAAAGACTGGGTAAGAATTAGTTAAATGGTATGGATGTGTTATTTCAGAGGCCTAAAGAATGTAAAATTAATATAAAGATTAAAGTAATAATTATAGGGAAAAATTATTGGTGAAATGAAACCTTTTACTATAGATGAGAGAGTTCTATGCTATAAATATGACACTATAGTGGAATGTGAAACCATTTAAATATCTTATATCTTCATTTAACAATTTAGCAAGTTTGCTTATAGCTGACTTTGTCCCTTAGATACCAGTGATTAATTGCTATGTGTGTAGCACAGTCTCTTTCTCTCTCTATATATATATATGTTTTCTTTTTGAATAGATAATGCATACACATGGTTAGAAAAATCAAAACACTATAAAAGAGTATAGCGAAAGAGTGAAAAGAGTGAAAAGTCTGGTTCCCACTCCTTCACCATCTGTGCTTTCTACTAGTAGTTCCTTGTCCCTGTCTTGAGGGTAAATAACTAGTTACATTAGTTTTTATAGAATTTCTTTATTCAAGTACAAGTACAAAAGGTAGCATAGACAACACTATATTCTGTACTTTGCCTTTTTTCTCTTGACAATGTATCTTTCAGATCTTTCCTTATAAGGTGAGTTTCTTTGTGCTGATATTTTAATAGCTGTATAATATTCCATTGTAAGATTATTAAAATTTATTAAACCAGTCCTGAACTGATGGATATTTGTGATTTATCAGTCTTTTGCTTTGAATTACCATTTCACATGTGTGTAGATATATCTATTAAATAAATCTCCAGAAATGGGTGATTGCTAGGTCAAATGGCAAATGTATTTGGTGAGGTATCGTCAAAATGCTCTTTAGTGCTCCAATATATACTCCAACTACAGTATTTGAGAGTGCCTCTTTTCCTACATCCTCACCAATAGAGTATGATAAAAAAATTTGGATCTTTGCCATTATAAAAGACGAAAAAAGACACCTTGGTGGAAATTTTAACTTTCCTTTTTGTGAACTGCTCATTCCTAACATTTGTATTTTTAAAAAATTGAATTATTGGTCTTCTATTTAGTGATTTCTAAGCGCTCCATATTATTTTGGGAGAGATAAGCCTTCTGTTATACACAGAAGTACTTTTTCCTCAGTCATTTGTTTTCATTGCATTTTCTTTATGTGCAGATGTTGAATTTGCCAGTCGTTAATTTTATGGCTTCTGAGTTTGAGTCATGAATAGAAAATTCTTTCTTACTTCAAGGTTTTAAAGTGATTCACTGCTGTTTTCTTGTAGTATTTCTTTGGTTGCTTTTCTTTCTTTCTTTTTTTTTTTTTTAATATTCAAATCTTGGTTCTTTTGGTGTTTATCTTGGTGTATGATGTGACATATGGTTTCAACTTTTATTTTTTTCCAGGTGGTGACCCAATTTTCCTAATGTAATTTATTGAAAAGTTCATTTTGTCCCTGCTAAGAAGTTGTTATTTCTTTATCATCTACTAAATTTCTCTATGTGTTTGGGTCTACCTGATTTTGTGTTTTGTTCCATTGGTTTGTCTATCTATAGGCTGATACTATATCGATTTGATTGTTGACATTTTTAATATTTGGTAGAGCTAGTAATTCTTCACTGATACTCTTTTCCAGAGTTTTCCTGGATATTCTTTATTTTTCCATATTAACTTCAGAAGCAGCTTGTCTGGTTCAAAATAAAACCCTGTTGGTATTTTCATTGGGATCACATTGAATTAATAAAATTTGATATTTTAATGATGTTGAAGAGGAATAGGTTGCAATTTTAGATGGAGTGTCCAGGGGAGGTCTTACTGAGAATATCATAAGGTTAAAATCAGAAGGAGATAAGGGAATGAACTGTAAGGATATTTGGGTATTAGGATTTCAGACAGAAAACGGCCAATACAAAAGTCCTGAGGTAGGAGAATGCCTATGTGTTTAGGGAACAGTGAGGAGGCCAAGCAGTAAGTAAGGGGAAGTGAAGGATCTTGCAGTCCATTGTAAGGACTTTAGTTTTTGGATGGGAAGTCATTGGAGAGTTTTGAGCAGACAAATGACATCTGATTTATGTTTATAACAGATCATTGTGGCTATCATGTTATAGTGGACTGAAGGTGGAGGGGTAGGGACAAGATTGAAAATAGGGAAACTCGTTATGAGACTATTAATCTAGTCAAGAGAAGATGGTAGCTTAGACAAGAGTAATAGCGGTAGAAGTGTTTGGAATATTAAAATGTTTTTTAGGTAGAACTAACATTTACTGATGGATCTGGATACATTGGGTATGAGAGTGGGAGGCATGAAGAATATCTCTAAGATTTTTGACTTGAGTACTTCAAAGAACAAGTGGCCATTTCCCACTGAGAGGGAAAAGGCTGTGAGGCTTGGAGAAGAGGGCATGGATGTCCTAGTTTTAAACTTGCTTCATATATCCATTTGATATTCAGGGGGAGATGCTGAAGCAGTTGAATGAGAATCTGGCATTTAGGGGGGAGAGGCATGAGCTGGAGAGATATAAATATTGGGAGTCATCAGCATATAGATGGTGTTTAAAGTCATGAGACTAGGATTGCCAAGAGTGAATATAAGCAAAAATAAGAGTCCTTGTACACTCTAAAATTGAGATGTAAGAGAGAGAAGGAAGAATCTATAAAGGCAACTAAGGTGTGGCCAGAGAATTAGGTAGAAAACCAGGGGGTTCCAGAAGCCAAGTGATGAAAATAATTTAAACAGGAGAGAGTGTTGAATGCTGTCAATAGGTCAAGTATTTCTTCAGTTTATTCCTAGCTATTTTATCTCTTTGGTTGCTGTGGGAAATGGGCGGCTCTTCCTCTATATCTTCTAACTGTTGCTTGTGTGCATGAAGGCTCTCAATTTCTGTATATTAATTTTCTATCAATATTGAATTCTTATTTTTCATTGATTATTTTGGAGTGTTGAGACATGCAATAATTGTATCTATAACTTTATTTCATCATTTCAAATTTTTGTATTTCTACTTCTTTTATCTAATTGCATTGGCTACTATGAATTGTACTTTCCTCTTGCCTGATTGTATTGGCTACTATTTCTGGAGTGTTTAACAGGTTGGGTAATACATATTCTTGTCTATGTCCTGACTTCAGTAGGAATGATTTTTCAAGGTTTTTCCCACTGAACATGTTACTGGCTTTTGGACCGAGGTGGGTGTGTGTGGTGTGTGTGTGTGTATGGAGGACATAGTATTTGATTCTTACTTTTTGTTTTTAGTTTAAAAATATCTATTAATAAAATGCATGAGTTTTATCAAATGCTTTTTTAACATCATTGGAGATGATCATATGATTTGTCTCCTTAGGTCAAATAATATGGTTCTTAATAAATTCCTAATATTGAACTATCATATTTCTAGAAAAAATGTAGTCACTTGATAAAGCTGCCATAATGAGTTCTCCTAATTCTGGTCATATTTTATCACCTGTGCATAGTTTGGGATTCTTTTGTCACTCTTGTATTGCAAGAGTGGCTTTTTAAGATGTGCAAGTGAAAATTTGGGAATAAAACTCAGAAAAAATTTTCCATTATTAGAACTGTTTTTTTAAAAAAACACAAAAATAGAGGTTTATCCTTTGTCTTTTCTTGTGCTTCACAAAATGCATCTGAATACCGGTCGTAGTTTCTCTTCCTGAGTTTGACTACTTTTAGATAACTACTCAGTTTAAATTTTATCCTTGATCTCAGATCATATATTTCTAAGGCTTTTAAACAGTCACTTGCAGTTTACCTAGAGGTAGCAACAACTTCATGGTTTCTTACCTCTTGAAGTAGTAGGATTTCCTTTTTTTTTTGTTATGTCTATGCCTAGGCTGATGTATTGAATCGGAAGAACAGCCAGCAGGATCTAACAGATTATAAACTGTATCTTCTGACCTTGCTCAGAGTTATTATGACTTTCTTTCTTGCAATGAAACACCACTTTTTCATTCCTGATAATATTAGCTATGTATTCCCTGTTTATTCCTTTGTAGATATACTGGACTCTTTGCTGTTCTTGAACATTCCAAGCATGCCCCTCCTCAGGACCTTTCATCCCTATCCCCTTTGCCTGGAATGCTCTTGAGTCAGCTTCTGCCTGGGTTTATTCCTCACCTTCTTCAGGTCTTTGCTCAAATGTCACCTCGAAAGTCAAGTCCATCTTGCTATCTAAAATCGCAACCCCACCTCTATATTTGTGGTCTTCCTTTTCCTGTTTTATTTTTTTCATAGCACTTGTCACTTCTTAATATTCAGTATAATTTACTTATTAGGTTTCTGTCCTGCACCCCTGCCCCCATATTAAAATGTAAACCCTTCAAAGTCAGGGAGATTCCTTTTCCTTTTTTTTTTTTTTTTGAGACAGAGTCTTACTCTATCACCCCAGGTAGAGTGCAGTGGCATCATCATAGCTCATTGTAACCTCAAACTCTTGGGCTCAAGGAGACCTGCCTCAGCCTCCTGAGTAGCTGAGACTGCAGGCATGCACCATCATGCCCAGCTAATTTTTTCTATTTTTGGTAGAGACCAAGTGTCTCGTGCTTGCCCAGGCTTGTTGAACTCCTAACTTCAAGCAATCTACCTGCCTCAGCCTCCCAGAGTGCTAGGATTATAGGTGTGAGCCACCATGCCCAGCCCTTTCCCGAGTTTTTTTTTTTTTTTTTTGCATATATAGTATATGTTCTTTACATATATAATATACAGTATATAAACATGTATCTAATTTATATATATATCTTAAACTGATACAGCTCTAGTGCTTAAAACAGTATCTGACACCTAGAAACTCAAATATTTGTTGAATGAATGAATAGAATATTTTGAGGTCTTACTTTATCAGAACTCACATTTAGGGTCAGAATAATCCCATTTGCTATAGCAAAGAAATATTAATGATCTTTAACTTGTGAAATTAATTAATTTAGATTATTTTTCTCCCTCTAGATTCATCGAAGCAAGAACAAATGGAAATTCTATTTAAAAGATGGTGTTATGTGTTTTGGAGGGAGAGACTATGTATTTGCAAAAGCCATTGGTGATGCAGAGTGGTAAACCTTATGAGCTTAGTACATCAATTTTGTAAACATCGGTGGGACTATATTGAATATCGCAAACTTACTTTTATTTTAAATATAGCCCAGCACAGAGCTGAACTAATTTTTAGTTCACTGTATGGAATTTAATAAAAGTATAATTCAGATGCATATACAAATATACAATTTTTTATTTGTTTTATGTTTTAACAGGGTTTTTTTTTTTTTTTTTAACTCTCATTGTCTATACCATTACAAAGCATCAGTTATCATGGAGCACGAAGAAATGTCAAATTTCTTTATTCTTGAAGAAAATTTAAATCAGATTCCAATTTCCCTTCATAGTAAAGTCGGTATTAGTTATTAGATTGGGATGAGTGTTCCTTCCACCTGTCACCACGCCATGTTACAGAAGGTCCTGGGGAGTCTTTTAAGTAGTGAGATGTTCAGAAAGGCTTCTCTGGGTCTTCAGTCTACACTGGCCACTGGTGATACGCTGATGTGTAAGCCCAGCTGGTCCCCTTGGAAGCAGATGCCTATGCTATTATTTTAACATGAAAATCTTTGCTAAGGCCAGGATTATTGTAGCTAAGGGTCAGCCTCTCTGGGCTTATCATTTGACTAGGCCATTCTTCTTCATATCCCTGGGGAATTGTGAGGGAGTGAGTTAGGTTTCTGTTCTACTTCTTAAAATTTCAGGCTTCTTTTCTCTTTCCAAATCATGGTGGGTTTTCCCTCTCTCTCTACTTTTTTCTGTTTTTCTTGCAGAGGAAGACCTCTTTGCAAACTCCACTTCAAAGACAATCTCTCTCTTTCTTTTTTTTAACAGGGAATCCCATCATTAAGTTTAGGCTTTCTAAAACAAAAGTCAAGAAGAGATGTTCTCTTTAGGAGCCTTATGCTTTGACAGTCTCATTTGAGACAAGGAGGCCTGGGTAACTGTCTTGAAATCAAGGAGATTTTGAAACATAAAACAAATAGCTCTCATTTTCCTGTAGCAATAAAAACAAAGTGAATTAATACCCCAGGAAGCTATTCTGTAATATTCTCTTCCTTAGTAGTTTCAAATCCCTCAAAGGAATATTTTCCTCATCAGTCTACTTCTCTTAACGGGTGGGGGCACACATGGTCTCTAAGTGTAGGAGCTCTAGTTTTGGCTTCAGAAGGTGTTTTTCAGAACAGTAACTCTCCCATAAAAAGCAGTGTAGGGATAAATAGGTTATGGTCCGTGAAAGCTCCCTAAGGATTAGATACCTGGATCTGACTGTGTATAGGGAAAATTCTCCGGTTCTTTTTGGAAAGCAACCCTATTTGAAGACTTTAATTTATTCCACCACTTGTTCTATCCTACCCAGAGACTCAGCTAGTGGTATCTTTTCAAAATCTGGATCAATCTCTTCTGGGCCCTGGACAACATGGATGGGGTGTTGTCTTTGATACAGAGTTGGCAGCTGCATGAGGACTCAGTTATTGCTAGTGAGTGGGCTGGTGCCCTAACTGAATTCTCCTCCTATGCCCAGAGTGTTCTTTTTCTTACTACCACTGCTATTCCAAATCCTTACCTAGTTCTTGAGAACTCCCAGGAACTATGAGTTCTTTTTAAGAGTGTCGCCTACCATGAAATGTCCATCTTCTCTACATGGAAGGCAAAAAGAAGACATTTATTGTCTACAAAAAAAAATTTTTTTTAGAGACAGGATTCTTGCTCTGTTGCCCAGGCTGGAGTGCAGTGACGCGACCATAAGCTCATTGCAGCCTTGAACTCCTGTGTTCAAGTGATCCTTCTGCCTCAGCCTCCCAAGTAGCTAGGACTGCAGGCATGTGCCACCATAGCTAGATAATTAAGACTTTTTTTTTTTTGGTAGAGACAGTGTACTTCTGTGTTGCTATATACTGGGATTACAGACGTGAGCCACTGCGTCCAGCTGTTGCTTATTCTTTATGTCTCTTTCCAAAATGTACTCCCTTCAGGCTGAGGAGTATACTTTCTAGTCTTCTTCCTGTTTTCTTTGACCCAGGCCCACCCAGTCACTGTATTGGCCCTAGGCAAACCTTATTGCAAATCGAGGGCTGAATTTACGGATAAGGTGTAGTCACCTGGGAATTGGGGTTTAATATATCGGTTCAAGTGCCTAGGTGGAAGCAATTATATTTGTTTCCAAAACTCCTTTCCTCTTTTTCACTGTCAACTTTAAAATTTTACCTCGGGTCAGGTGCAATGGCTCAAGCCTGTAATTTCAGCACTTTGGGAGGCTGAGATGGGAGAATTGCTTGAGTTTGAGACCAGCCTGGACCAACATAGTGAGACCTTGTATCTGTGGGAAAAAAAAAAAAAATCTTACTTTGCTTCAGTGATTTTTTTAAATGGCATATTAAAAATATTAATACTATTGTTATATATCATTAGAGAAAAAAATCATGGTAGTCCTATTTATGTCTCTATGTGCCTATTGCCCCCTACCTTTTAAAAATGCAAAAGATCAATTTAAAAGTAGGCTAACCACAAAACAACAATTTTCCTTGCATGTTAATATAACTGATGATAGTTTTTATGGTGACTACAGAGAGAACTAAGATATCACCAAATTATTTTAGATCTGGTGACTTTTTATTAATTTCAGATAATGCTAGAAAAAAATCCTAGTTCTTGAGAAGTTGTCTGAACTACTGATTTTCAAATTTTTTTGGCCAGGATCCCCACTGAGAAATACTTTAATAACGCAGTATGTATTTTGTACTCCCATTGACACACATAACACAAATGAAAATTTCAGAAAATCATACTTGCCTTTAGCACATGACAGCCTTCTATAGTATCTAGTTGATTCTTTTATGTCTGATTAAAAAATTGATGGTGTTGACCCACTAAATTGATTTCACTACTTACAGTTACGTATTTTTAACCTGTGCGGTAAAGATACAGTGAGACAAATTTTCGTCCATTCTAAAAGAGAAAATTATTCTTTAGGCTCTGTAAGTCAGGAGAGTTTACCCGAGATTTGGCTTCGCTGTCATGTTACTTTTACTTTCAGGAACCTCTTTATCATGTCCAAGGTAAACATTTCCCGTTGGATTTTATAACAAAATACCATAAAGTAAATTTCTAAGTTCTTATAAAGACAATATCTTGGCAAATGTCATCCTACATCCTTTTATAGGTGGAGAAAGTATCTTTGGAGAGGTTACAGTTTGCTGTGTTAAAGGAAATTTGTGAAAGTGTCATGTATCCTAATTTCAATGCTGATACACTTCGAGAATGTCTCAGACTTTTTCTCAGTGCTTTCTTACATTTTTTCTCCCTCTCCCTGTAGATCTCAGTAAGTTCTTACTGAGTGGGCACAGAGTTAATCACTTGACTGACAAACTGACCTTGCCTGACACATTTATTTTACCTGTTTTATTCAATGTGCAGAATATCTCAGTCATGGCTATAATATGTGTAAATAATCACCGGTACAGCTCAGACTCCATAGAGCAAAGACATTCTAATTGACACGTTCAGTTTCAGTCATTTAAATTGTGTAGGAAAACTAATAACTTTTGAATGAATAGCAACAGTTAATTGGGGTGGTGAGCAGGGATTTAGTGGAAGATTTTATTTTGACTCATGTTAGTAGGTTAATATTATCCTGGTTTTCACGTAAATATACTCTAAGCCAGGTGGGAACTTTGTGATTTATAACTAGGAAGCTAACTTATAAGTAGGAAGCCCATGGTAATAACTCTTAGGGTAAAAAAAAATAATAAAAATATTGCACATTTTGAGGAAAAGATTATTTCTAATTATGAACACATTTATTGAAATCTTTGTGACAGAGATTCTTAATTTACATGTGGAGTTAATACATTTTTGAGGAAACTAAAACCATGCTCTTTATAGCAAATGGTATAAATGTAGGACAAAATACCAATGCCTTTTAAAATTGTTTTATAAATTTAGATGAGTTATTCTAGATTGATTAACCGTTTCTAGCCATTTTGCAACCTACTAGTGATAATATCAAACATAGTAAAAAACCAAGATAGGAATATAAATTCACTGAGCATCTGATTTTTTAATGAATTGGATATGAGAGATTATACAGAATAAGAATACTCATGCTTTCTATGAGACTGTCTTATGCAGGAAATGCTTAAGGACAGTTTCATATTTCAGTTATTAAAATGACTTAGCTTAAACAATTATTAATTATCTACCATGTGTAAGACTTTAGGATAGATATAGTGGGAGAAATAAGTAAGAAATGAGTGTACCACTAAAAAAAAAAAATTCATAACATGGGTGAAAAATTAGGGAGATATGGTAGTAGTTCAGGAGTAAGGGGAAAATGACCTGACATGGGCATGGCTGTAGGAATACAAAATGAAGAACTGATATGGAAGACAATTCAAAAGAATGACTGGTAGGTCTTAGTGACAGAGAGGATATGGGAATGAGAATGAAGGAGACAGTAAACTATGACTCTGTAGTTTAAATGAAAACTTAAATTATAATGTAGAAAATAGAGATCACTATTTGTGCAAAAGGTCATGAAAATTATTTTCAGAGTACGTGTGTAAGTACCTTGGGCTCAAACTGTATTTAAGAGTATGTAATTTAAATAAAGTTCTCTACAAGAGTAGATTTTATTTTTTCCTTTGTTTTCCTTTCTGCTTTTCTCCTTAGTTGTTTTTGTTCTGGGATTTATATTTGAATCAAAGTTTATTGTGTAGGTATATAGCAGCAGCATGACTAATTATTACATTGCTGAGACAAATTCTAGAACACTAGCTTACAAGAGATAGGACTGCATCTGAATAAAGACAAGTAACTGGTTACACAGTAGAAAAGTGAGAAATGTGAAAAATACAGATGAGATTTTATAAAGTTTATAATCTTTTATAATCTCTTTGAATCACTTTGCACAATGGTGTAAGGGTTGAAAACAGACTGGAGGTGTAAAGTGTCTAGTTATATCTACACATTTATTTAATAAAATGTTAAAGGAGACCTAAAAATTGGAAATAACACAGATAAATATCAACAGAAGAATAGAAACAGTGTTGCATTCATACAGTGGAACATGAATCAGCGACAAAAAGGAATGAACTCTACTGATTGAAGCAAAACATGGGTAGCAAAAACATTGGATTTAGTCAAAGAAAACTTACACAAAAGAGTATATACTGTGTGATTTCGTTTATATGAAGTTCTAAAACAGGCAAAACTAATCTATGGGAGAAAAAATTGGAACCATCATTACCTTTGAGGGTGAGGGTGAGGAATTCACTGGAATGGGGCTAGAGGGAATTGTCTGAGGGTGGGGTCACATGGGTATATGCATTTCTCAAAACTCATTAAATGGTACGCTTAAGATTTGTCCACCATATGTCAATTTTACTTAAAAAATGTAAATAAATATTACCTTGGTTAATATGAGTGCTTAAGTGTTTATGGATAAGTACTGATATCTGCAAATTCCTTTGAAATGCATAAAAAAGATGAATCGATGGATAAATAGTGGATTGATATCTAGATCTGTAATGAAGCTAATATAGTAAAGCATTGTTTAAATGTTGGTATATGGATGCTCACTATACAATTCTTTCAACTTTTCTGTACATTTGAAAGTTTTTATAATAAAATATTGGGGAAAGTTTAAGGAATTCTGAATGCATATAAAACCCTTGGATGACTGTGATTTACCAGTATGGGAGTCAGCAAAACACAGTGATTAAGAGGCTGGGGCCCTGAATCAGAGCTTCGAGTTTGAATTCTATTAGTTGGATCTTTTATTAGTTTTGAGAACTTTGGCAAATTATAACAGTTTTGCTCTCTTAAATGTGAATATCTTCATCATAGTTTTATGAAAATTAAATGGGTTAAATTATATAGCATATTTATCAAGATGTTTGGCATATGATTAGCTTTCAATAAAAGTTACTTTAAAAAAGTCAAAGGAGTATACAAAAGCACCACAAAACACCATAGTTTCATTGTCCTAAAAGAGCCAATTCTAATAAGTAAAAATACTTTCTAGCAAATATTGGATATATTTTTCTATACCTTCCAAAGGATAGAAGTGATGAAAGTTAATTATTTTTAAATATTTAAATATTTTCTTTCACTTAAATAAAAAACATGGGCTCCAGAAAAAAATTTTCCTGATTTCATAACTTCAGAGTAATTCTAATTCAGTACATTTTTTTGTGTACCTTTATCAAGATCCTGAGGTAGGAGACAGTAAAACAAAATGGATTGAGACAGAGTTCTTACTCATGAAAAGTTCATAATCTACAACTGAATGTTTCATTGTTCTTTAGAGGCAAAACACTACACTAGGCTGAAATTTGCCTTAAGTTGTTTACCTTAAATTCTAAATAGGTAGAATCTAGATAGGGGATAGATAAAAGCCTCTAGAATAGCACTAACAGAACATCCTGTGATGGTAAAATGTTCTGTACCTGTGCTGTCCAACGTGGTAATCACTACTCACACATGGTTATTCAGAACTTGAAATGTGGCTAGTGCAGTGGAGAAACTACGTTTTATTTAATTTTAATTTAGCCACATGTGGCTAGTGGCTACCAGACTGGACAGTGCATCTCTAGAGTGTGTTTCTCAAACTATTGGAGGAAAAAAGCTAGTTATTTAAAATTTTCAGTCTGTTATGAACTAATATTTTTGTAGAATGCAATAAAAATTACTGCAAAGATGAAGCGAAAAAATCAAAGACATGCAAAATACCACCTCAGTTTTTCTTAATATTAGATTCAACAGACAAAATTACTATATGAAAATTGCTATAAAAATTTCTAAACACTCAACTTCTGTATTTTATGTCGTGTACCAATAACAAATCGTTTTTGGACTGGCAATGGTCATGGACCACACTTTGAGCTAAGGAGAGGTCTCTTGCCCAATGTGCCTAAGAATAATTTCCTGAAACCAACACTTTATATTAAAATTACTGGTATAGGTAATTTTGTTTTTTACAGATTTAAGAACAATAATGCATTACTGATATAATAGTTAACACTCTTTGTAGCAAGTCTTGTCTAGGACAGCTGTACCTTGACAGTGCAGTGTGGACAACTTAAAGGTGGACTGGAAAGACTTATTGGATCCAATGAAGCCATTTTTGCAGTTGGAGGTGTAACCTGAAAAGTCCTTCCTTCTATAAAATTCAGCCCGACGTGTACAGCAGCCAAATTTACTCAGCAACAGAAAGAAATCTCTTCGGAATGTCTTTGTGAAAATCGCATACAGAAATGGATTGGCACAAGAATTGACAGGATAAAAAAGAACCAGTAGAACTTTAGAATTGGTTACTGTGATAAGGGGCACTTTGAAGGCAGCTGAGATGGCAAAAAAAGAGATAGGTGCCATGCAGGTGAAATCAGTGAAGATGAGGATTGCCATTTTCTTAGCAATCTTTGTATCTTTGTGGGTAGCCATTAGCTCTGGATTTTGAACTGCAAAATAAATTTTAATGTAGCAAGCACAAATGATGATGAAGGCCACCACATTGAGTATCAGGATGGTTAATATGTAGACTTGTGAGAGAGTGGTTTCCACATCCATGGGGAGGCAAATACTGACCTTCATGTAGTTGCTGACACCTACAAGGGGCAGCATAGCAATTAGAGTAGAAAAGAACCATCCTCCAAGCATAATTGGAATGGCATGTCTCAACCTCAGCTTTTGGTCCAGCTGAATAGCATAGGTGATGGTGTGCCATCTTTCTAGAGTGATGACGGTGAGGGTGTAGACAGAAAGTTCACTTGCAAATACAGTGAAAAAGCCAGCAGCACTGCACCCACTCCCTGTCTGCCAATCTATGGCATGGTTATAATATTGGCCTTTGGTTTGGAAATCAACTGAGGCAATGAGTAGCAGATAGAGCCCCATGCAAAAGTCTGCAAAGGAGAGATTGCACATGAGAAAACGGGGCACTGTAAGTTTATAACGACTGGTCAAGAGAACAAAGAGGACAGTCATGTTTCCCATAATGGCTAGGATATTAATCAGCCAAATCAGGACCCTAAGGAAATCATAGCCCATAATATCTTCACAGGGATTAAAAGCATCTGGTTCAGGAGCACATCGGGGTGTCTTGGATGAGCAGAAGCCATAATCATAATCCCAGCCACTCAGTTCACTCTCAGCAAAGATGGCGGAATAACTGTAAGAAGAATATTGGCTTGATGTAAATATAAGAGAATTTCTATGATTCTGAGTATTAAAAAAATTCAAGAATTATCCTTCATGTTTTTTTTTTAAAGCCTAAGAAACAAAGGAAAAAAAGCCACAATAGCCTCAGCCTTACATTTACTTGTTAAATTATCAGAGAACTCTGATTCGATGTAGGAGTTCCTTAAGAAGGGAATGAAAAGCCATTTACATTATGTATATATGTATATATATAAAACATATAGATGCAAAGACTTAACGAAGCTGTTTACAGAGGGTGATTTTCTTTAGAAACAAATTTAGTGACACAATATATGCTTGCTAAATCTAAAAGAATCGTTTCTTGGCATTTTCTTAGCTATTTATCTCTTTTAATTGCTAACAAGACTGCTACCAAGCTGTTTATAGTAGAACACAAATGGAATTGGAAGGCTCACATTGTTGAAAATCGCCGGCTACTGGTGGACTTGTTTGCACTTCAGTCCCTGGCTAATCAGGCCAACTGAGAAATAGAAACCAAGGATAGATTATTAGAAATTTAGAAACAGAGGAAGAATAGAGTTGTGGACAATAGGAAGAAATGGTGAAAATAGATACTTCTTAGGGGTATAAGTCAGAGACAGAGGGTGGATTGAAGAGGTACTCTGTCCCTAGGAAAGGAACAGTCTTTCCTCTGCCACTCCCAACCCCACTGCTACTTCCTGAGTTCAGATTTTCATCCTTTTTTGTGGGGCAATTACGTTAGTTTTTTTCCTTACATCTTTTCTCCAATTTTAGCCCTCTGCCCAGTCCATCCCACATGGTCCTCCTGGAATGACCTTTCCTAAACATAAATGTATTAATTTCACTTACTCAACTCAAACCTTCCCTAGGTTCTCATTGGCCATGGGATAAAATCCAGACCCCTTGTGATGACCTCCACTGCTGTCCCCGGTCTGGGTTCTGCTTGCCTCTCCAATCTTCTCTCTCAGAAGCAGCGGTGCTGTGCAATTCAGAGCCCGGGCTTTGGAGCTAGACTGCCGGGACCCAGTCCTAGCACAGCTGCTTATGGGTTGTGTAAACCTGGGAGAGTTAATTAACATCTCTGTGCCTCAAGTTCTTCATTTGCCAAATAGGGACAATAATCATACCTTCCTTAGAGTTGTGCTAAAGATTAAGTGCATTAATATGTGTAGGATGTTTAGAACAATTCTTGACACAATAAATATTAGGGGTTTTATAATTATCTCTTGCAAATTTCCTGTGCAACCTTCATAAAGTGACATAGCTCTCTGAATAAGTTCTACCGTCTTCATTCCTCTGCCTTTGTATGTGCTGTTTCTCCTGCCTGGAATTTCCTTCCTCTTCTCATCCATAAAGACAAGCTCTTCTATGAAGCCTTTCTTGATTTTACTCCCTAAGTATTATTCTTCCTTCTGCCAGGGCTGCACTTACTACTACTGCAGTTATCAAAACATATTGGAATTAAGTGACGATGCATGTCTGTTTTCTTTAATTGTCTATTAGCTTCTTGAAGGCAGGGGACTAGGTCTCATTTATTTCTGAAATCCCAGTGCCTAGCACAGTTTTGTCTTAGAGTGTTCATTCAATAAATATTTGTGGAATGACTAAATCTAAACCGGGATGATCCAGGTTCTGAAAGGGATCGAGAGGATACAGGGACAATGAGCATACACAATATGATGCATGTAGGCTCACTTAATTTTCTCTGTGCCCACTCTCTGCTAATGTAATCTTGAGAGCTGGAGAAATGGGCATAATTTTTCTATTGAGGCCATTACAAATATGTATTTGTAATACGTATTTATGTAACACGTAAGAAACATATGGTTACTTACACGTTAAAAGAGTATTTTCCTCTAGTCTCAAAACCTAACTTCTCATATTCTGTATTAGGAAGTGTATACCTAATTCAGTGAGTGGATGAAATAATATATTTGAGGAATATGATACTGAGGGAAAGGACACATTTAGAAAAGGAAGATCTGTGACCTGGGGCTCCAAAAATGTGTTATAATATCGTAGAGACCAGTTTGGAACTAGAAAAGGGCTGCTGCTATGTACAAAAGACTGTAGGGGAACCTCTTCTGTTTTAGTATTAAATATCTTTGTAAGCAGTACATTTGTTTGTCTTCTCACAGACAGCAATGTAATTACCTATTTTTAATCTTTAAAGAGAAGATGGTTATAAAGAACTATTAAAGAAAATAGATCATTAGTTTCTTAGCATTAGCAAGGATTTTAAAGACCATCTCATTAAATCTCATTTTATTGGTAAGGAAGCCAAGATTAAAGGATGTGACTTTCCCAAGGTCCCTTGGGGACGGTGGAAGCACAGGGTCTTCACATCTGCAGTCCAGAGGCCTTTCCTTTACTTCGTTCTCTCTCAGTGCTTTGCAAAGTGTGGTCCTTGGACCACCTCCGTCAGAATCACCAGGGTGCTTGTTAACACCCTGGCTTTACACCAAACCCTGAATCCAGATCTCTAGGGACAGAGCCCAGGAATGTGCATTTTAATCAAGTTCTCTGGATGATTCATACAAAATAATAGCCTTTATTAAATCCGTGGAAACTTTCCTACTATTTCTGATTTCCTTTACTCCTTTCCCCTTATCAAAACTACTTCAGCTGTTAAAACTACAATTCAAAACTTCTAAAAATTCTACCATGATTTCTGAATAAATTTATATCAACATGGTTAAACATGTTGCCTCCCTTTGTCCTTTGCCCTGCCCCCCCCTTTTATTTTTGCCCTACTAGGCATATGTCTAGCAATTTTTTTCCTTGGTAATTTGTCTTTTGACCAAATACCTGCTTGCTGCTACTTACATTTGTGTCCTGGGATGGCTCCTGAGGGCACCATCACGCTTATTGACAAAGCCCAGCATGGAGCTGTCTTTAGTATTATAGGCTGTAACAGGGAGTGTGAATGGACTCACATGGACTTAATAACATTGAGTTAGAGGAGGCAGAGCCATAGCATCACTGCTCTGGTCACAAGAAAGAAAGAAGAAAAGATGGGAATTTTAGGAGGTCCGTGGTTCCAGCCATAGCAGTGAGGACAAATTATCTTTCAGAGACTAGGTAAGACTTAGTGGCTAGCTCTAGAATTTCTAAACTCCAGGAACTCAGGAATGGTTATCTGGTGGGAAGTGGGAGGTAGGATATTTATCATAAAAATTTTTTCACATGGAGAACACTTATTTTACTTAGATTATTAATTGCAGTTAGTTTGGGGGGTGCTAGAGATTAGGGCACTTGTCTTCAAGCTTTGTTAGCATAAGGTTGTGTACTCATTTGAGAAGGCTTAGGGTGGGGGCTGGTGAGGATTATCAAGGTGGGTTAAAGTCTCCCCTCCCCACAATCATCTCTTGACTGTATCCAGAAATGGTTTCCTGTTGATGAGAATAAAACCATGTGGCTTCAAAAGAGTTATTTAGAAGGCGACTGATAGAATACTGAGAGGAGAGTGGGAAGGGTGATGAATAATGAACACTGGAGGGTAGATGGTGTCAGACCTAAATGAAAGAAAAGGAAAAGAAGAGACAGAGAATAATACTCATCTACCCTCAGTTTTGTCACATTTTTTAACAATTCCTTTCACTCTCACTGTTCTGAAAGCCAAATGATATTTCTGCTGTTCCTTATAGATGAGGAAAAAAGTCTCAAAAAGGATGTTTTGTCCAGTGATACTCAGTGGTACATGAACACTACTGCCAAGGATTCGTATCCAACTCTGAGGAAGCCCAAAGTCCAGGTCCTTCCGCTGTACGACCTTGCTGCTTCTATCTAACTTGGGGATTGATGGGAGAAGAAAAGAAGAGAAAGAGATTGGCGAAGTATCTTAGAGAGGCATCTGGTTTTGTGTCTGAAGGACACATGCGGGGAATAATAAAATTACTAAATCTTAGTAAATGTGGCATAGGGACAGCAGGATTATCTTTTGAAGCATGCTCTTTTACGTTTGAAGTTAAATGAAATGCCAAGGCAGCCAGCATTTGTAGCAGAAACATTTTAAAAATTAGTCAGTAAAATAGAAACGTAAGTCCCATCCAGTGTATGTTAGTGATAGCATTAAGATTAACTTTAAGCTCAGGATTGTAGTGGTCAAGGTGGCCTAAGTCTCTTTGAAGGGAAGTGGTGGCTACTTCTAGAAGCTATGTTTGCAATTATTTAATCTTTGTGGAATGCCGACCATGTGACTAGTGAAAATTTCTGTAAATGAAGTTGTTATTTATACTGGCCTTTAGTAACCTCAAAATACCTGCAAATAAAATTTTAATTTTTGAGGAAAATCTAATACAGAATAAACACTTAGGTATACTTTTAAAAACGGATTTTTTAATAGTTGAAAGAGAAACTTAACTAGATGCCAGTTGTAAAGTAAAAAATTCCCATTTTTAAACTATTAAAAAATACTTTGCAAACATCCCACCAACCAAGACTTGTATCAAAAGAAAATCGTTGGCATCGACAATAAGGCGCGTGCAGAACAAAATATGACTTCCTGAGTTTCTTTGCATGCAAATACTTACAGCGTTTCATTATTTGATTTCCTTACTGTGCTTTCACATTGTTCGGAAATGTTTTCAAAAATGGAAAATGAAAAATTCTGTCTGAAAGAGAAGAGGTTAAAAAAAAAAGCAGTTGAGCTTTGGTCTTGAAGCCTGATCGTATGTCTATTTATGCTTTGTTCATCCAAATGCTTTCCCTGTTACCCCAGTGTCATGCTCTGCGCCATTATCCTGAAATGCTTCCTGAGGAGAGAGGAAAGGCTTCCGAATTGTCATTAGAGTACTTCCAGCTTAGATAAAACGCTTCTGAATACTAAGTGTTTTGTGTGGGCTCTATGGATGAAAAAACTTAAGTTTGTCATATTGAATCATGGATTTTTTCAGTGCTTATTAACAGCTACTTTTATGCTGCATTGAGGTCTGCTCCTTACCACTCTCCTTTCCACATCAGTCTTGATTAACAAGTAACCATTTGGAGTTCATGGCTTTGAATTGGAACTGGGCATCTCTTTCGTAAGGATTTGAAGATATTGTATTTTGATGTGAGTTTGAGGCTCTCTTTCTTATGTGCAGAAACATGCATGGGGGCTCCCTGCTCCTCCATCTTTCACTCTAAGAAGTTTAGCCTATGGAAAGAGGAGAAATGCCAGGAAAATAAAAGGAGGCCTATACTTACCTAAGGGAGTACTTAGGTAGGGATGAAACCTAAGGGAGGTACAAATGAATAGTAGAGACACAAGGGGAAAGAGGGCAGGCTGTAAGGGCTTCAGCCTCTACTGAGGAGGAAGAGAAATGAGGCAATTCAAACTGGACGTTTCTATGTTTTATTCTTCTCCAATACTAATGAGACAATTCCTTATAGGAATAACTTCATACAAAAGCAGGAAGGTGGGTAATATTTGACCAGAATTTGGTCAGGATTATTTGACCTTCTGGACTTACTCTCACAAATTAATCAACTTATTGTTTGAGTCAGGATTGTAAATCCTCAAACTTGGATCAAATAGAGAGTGTGTATGTGTGTGTGTGTGTTGCTGGCTTTGTGTGTTTGACACTTAGAGATATTGTGTGTGAACACATTCACAGTTAACAGAAAATGTGGGTATTCTTGGCCTTCAGATAATAGAACTGGGTGCTGTCTACTCTTTTTTGAAATTTTAACCATAGATACCAAGGAGGTCTTGAGGGCCATCTGCCCAGGCAGCTGTGTGCATTATCCACGCAGAGGAGCGACTTAGAGTTTGCACAAACATTCCATAGGCCCAGCTTTAGGCTCTCCATCCTCACTGGCTTCAAGTTTTAGGTTGCAGAGGGAGTCAGTTAAAGCTTGTAATTCTAATCAAGACAACCTCCATGTAGCTACATTCCCATCTCATCCTGATACTGGCTCATAATTGCATAGTTCTTTCTTTTTTTTTTACCCAGAGGTAGTCAGTCTCTTTCATCAACTGGAATAAAAATTCTTGAAGTTTTTACATGCTAGTAATTTCAGAAGGGTTGTGACCTCTTTGCCACAAAGGTGTAGGTGTCCAGAGTCAGCTTTATCATTAACCAGAATCTATATCATTCTCCTTATTGGTCTCTTGTCAGCTTTGCTAGCTTCTAACCCATCCTCTCCCTGCTGCCAGAGTGATATTTTGTGGAAGCAAATTTCAATAATCTTTCTTTAAATTCTTCATGGGTCCCCATCCTCTAAATAACTTGGCCTGGCACTCAGAAGCCATCATGGCCCGCATCTCCCTGGTTTCCTCTCCTGACTCATTTTCCTCCACCTACCCATAAGTTTTGTTCCAGTTTTTCTGAACAACTTTCATCTCCTGTCTCTTGCCTTTGTGTTTTCACGTGAGCCATTCTGTCTTCTTCGCATGTTTTCCTTTACACTTATCTAGGCAGCTCCTACCTGTTCTTCAAGACTCAGCTTCAGCATAAGTCACTTTCCTCAGGAAGCCTTCCATAAGCCCTGCTGCCATTTAGAAGCTCTTTCTTCCTCTTGCTCCCAGAGCACTCTGTTCTGTTCTCAGCTCTGTCATAACATTTTCTTAAATAGTGGTTCTCTTGTGTGTTGCCCGCACACAGCAGTCTCTGACTTATCATTGTGTCTTCAGACTTGCACGGTGTTTGGAACATAGTAAGTGCTCAACTAATGTTCTTTGAAGCTCATTTAATGGTGCATGACTCTTTGAACACAGCAAGCATTTTGTCTTCTCAGCTACCTCGAAGGCTTCAGGTAGAACCTAACCTCCTATGCAAGGCACAAATAATACATGCTCGTTGATTAATTACAAATAACTAATTTTGGTCGATTCCAAACAAAGACAGCAGCATCCTAGTGTCATTCAGTACCTTATCTAATTAACTGATTGAGAATATCTCCTTAGGCTGCAATAATAACCCTTTAGGGCAATGTTTTCCTAACTGTGAGTTATGGCCCCTTAGTGGGTCATGAAAACAATAGAGTGCATCAAAATTGTCATTAATAACAAGCAAACATAAAATAGACAAGAAAATATCCGAGTATATCACATATATAAAACTTAAGTATTGTTTTATTTCAGTCACATATGTGACATGGTTACTGGGTTGCGATGCACAAAAGGTATTTCTTACTATGCATCTTAGTCAAAATGTCTGGGAAACATTGCTCTATTCGTTCCTTAACGAATGAAATTCTGCCACCCTGCCACCCATTCTGGATTGAAGTGAATCAGTAAGATGCCTTCCACTGGACACAAACCAGCCATGAGTTCATGCCATTTCTGTTCCTATACTGAGCTAATACTTGGGAGGCTGGAATTCTATTCTGAAATAGAAAATGCTCTTCTACTGGGAGAGAAATAGCCTTAAAAAACCTTCTATAGTATTTTGTATGCATTTTTTAAATTAAAGATTAGGATATTAGGTACGTTTTACCCTCGTGGGCGTAATTCCCCCCACTTCATTAAAAATAATGTTCTCTGATAAGGATTAGAACTAATTGATCTTTGAGATGCCAGTTTTATACTCCATTTTGCAATTGCTAAAATAGGCTATGATTCAGTTTACCCAGAATTGGCTACAAAGGTCTTTTAGCTGCAGGCTGAAACAACTATTTGGCAACAATTTTCAGAAGGGAACAGGACATTTTATTTTTTTCTTGTCTGTCTGAAAGTGACCCCATGGCTATGAAGGTCGCCCAGAAGGCTGGGAGTGAAGGAGCAGGGGGCTGTCCACCAGGTGACTATTTTGAAATCTGAGTTTCTGCCACAGCTTGGCAGCCTTTACCGTCTTTTTTTTTTTTTTTTTTTACTTACTCTTTTGTTGGCAAGTTTCTAAAAGCACAGCAGTGGCTGGGGTAAGTCAACAAGGCATCCAGGAGATTGGTAAATTTTTCTCTTGATGGCAATTTTTTTAGAGAATAAGATGACGTGGCAATTAGTGTCTGAATGGACTCCAGCCCATAGCTCGGCAGGGCCTGCAATTTGGTAGAAGAAATATCCCTGAACAATAAAGGGAAGAAAGGCTTTTTATTTATTTTATATGTTTTATTCTGAGAATGAAACCTCCTCTCAACAAACAGTATCATTCTGGGTTCTGAGGAATCTTTTCTTCATCTTGCTTTCCCCCTAATTTTCCATTTCAGTTACTCTCATTAAGATCTGAATTCAAAAAGCCTGTTCTGTGGGTTTTTTTCTCATGCACCCCATTATTCTTTTCAAGGTTGAGCATAACTCCTTGTACCTGGCATACATTTATTAGCACTCTCTCTAGCTCCCCTCTCCTGATTCCTTTTCCCCACTCTTTCTCTCCGTCTCCTTCTCTCCACTTAGCAGAAGTGAAATAACCACTTGCTTTGTGAGACAGCAGGCACATGCAGTGACATCAGCTTTTGTGCTCTACCCCAGGGGGAAATATTCAGGGCTTCAGATGCCTCCGTCCTTGATTGATCAAGCCCTGCAGGAGAGGTTTTCACGAAGCATAGGCTGCTTACCCTATTAGGAGCTGCTGTGTGGCATTAGCCATCATCTACCCAGGAAGCAGAATATGTTCTCTAATGGCAAACTGGATTCATCTGTTCGAAGCCAGCAAACACTCAGCCATGAACTGTGTGGAAAGCTCAGGCTTTGTAAACAAGGTCCCGAACTCCTCAGTTTTATTAGACTTGAAGCAATGTCCAAGAAAATTCCAAACACATTAAATGTCAGGAGGAAGAGGAATCAGTGGGAATTTAAAAATTCTGCTCATCTTCTGAGTGGCTGTTGCTGATGCCCCACGAAGCTTTTCCAGCAGCACAGCTCCCTCAGCAATCTGCCCCAGTACGTAGTGCCCGGCACATGGGAGGGGATCAGTAGGTGATCGATGGAAGAGGAACTTGACAACATGGAATGATAACTAGGGTAGGCCCTTGGCAGAACAACTAAGACAGCAGGACTTCCCCCGGGGCCTTCAGACTTTCCTGCTTTTGCGTCCCTGTTGATTTAAATAACCAGTGTTCTCGTCCTGCTTTGTAGAGTTATAATCCTCCATGTGTTAGGGGTTGAGCACAGGACTCTGCAGACTTGGTGTTGTGTATTTTTGTGTGTTTCTTGAATGGGTATATTTAAAATTAGGATCTTAGAAATGGCAAGGCCTCATCACAAAGGAATGAGTCCCTGATAGAGGATTTTCAGTCTCAGTGACATGCCAGTGGGGGAAATATTTTTTGGGGTGTGGGTGGAATGGATGCTTCTAGACACTGGTCAAATCCTAGGGGTGTAACGAGAACAACCACTTGGGAAGGAAGGGACCTAGGTCTTGTCCCACTGTTCTGGACATGACAGTGTAGGTGTCTGCAGTGCTCACAGCCATTTCTAAGCAGCTGACCAAGCAGTTCTTCAAGCAAAGATGCATTCAGGGGTCTTGGTACAACACTAAATCATGTTCCATGTCTGAGCCAGAGGCAGCTCTCTTTGTCCAGTGGCTGAGTAGGTGGCCAGCTTTCTGTAAGAGCTCTGCCCACCGGGTGTGCTAGACTGGAGAGTATTCAGCCAACCTACAAGATTCTGAGTCTGATGTACTTTGAATATGAGACATATAAAAAAGACCCCTAGGATAAGGTGGCCAGAATCAGAGAGACAGCAGAAAAGGCAGTGGGCAAGAGCCATGAGGTCGTGGAAGCCACGAGTAAGCAGAAGTCATGAGATTGAGTGGAGAGAGTTAGGATTGATAGCAGCAGAAGTTAGGAAGTAGAAAGATGCTGGAATTTTAGTGGTGGGAGTAGGGAAGTAGAGTCAGAGGTTGATAGTAGCAGGAGTTCAGAAGTAGAGTCAGAATGGATAATGGCAGGAGCTAGGAAATAGATGCAGTCAGGAGTTTATAGTGGTAGGAGCTAGGAACTAGACGTTGAGCTCGATAGTGGCAGGGGTAGGAAGTAGACAAGTGTTAAGAATTGATAGCAGGTGGGAGTTAGGAAGTAGATAGTGAGGACTTGATAGGGGCAGGAGCTAGGAAGTAATGGTTGGAAATAGAAAGTAGACAGTTATGAGTTGATACTGGCAGGATCTAGTATATAAAGAATAACTGGGACAGTTCACGCATGTCCTTCCCTGGCAAAAAACCTTACAGCCTCCCCATCTCAGAGAAAAGGCAAAGTTTGTGTAATGGCCACAGGACCTTCTAGGACCTGGCTATCTGCCACCTCTCTGTCCTTATGTTCTATGACTCTCTTCTTTGCTCACTTTGCCATACTGGCCTCTTTGCTGTTCTTCAAATATACAAGGCAAAATCTTGCCTCAGGGCCTTTGCTGGTCCTTGTTTTGGAATGCTTGTCCAGCAGATATCCACATAACTTGCTCCCTTCTTTCAGGTGTTTGCTCAAATGGAACGTTTTCAGGATTGTCCTCCCTGGCCATCCTCTTTAAAACGGTAACTCCCTCTCTCTAGAACTCCTCCCCAAGCAACTGATACCATTGGCCCACTTCATATTTTATTTACTTATTTGATCCTTGTCTGTCCTGCTCTGTTCTATGAAAGCAGAGGCATTTGTCTTATCTTGTTCTCTGTTATTTCCCTGATGCCTAATCTAGTGACTACCACATAGTATGGGCTCATAAAAGAGTTACTGAATAAATGAATGAATAAACAAACAAATGAACCGGGTTACCCTGCTCATTATATTTTTAGCACTTTTTTCATTTTAAATGACATGTCTATTCTTTACTTTGCCTGTTTAATGCCTCCCCTATGTGACTATAATCTCTCGAAGGGTGAGGACTGGGGCTATTTCGCTCACCACTGTCTCTTCGGCATGGTGCCTTATAAATAAGACATGTTCAATCAATGTTGAATGAATGAGTAATGCCGGGCTGGAGTAGCAGGTAATAGACTGTCCCCTCGGGGAGGGCATATTGTGGTCGCCCTGTGTTAGAGTGTCTGGAACCCTGTTGCCTTCTCCCTGAAGCCTGATTGCCGCTGTACTCCTTCTCTGCAGGATGTTTAAGTCTTCTCGAAGCTTCATCAGGTGACAACTGATTCAATATCCTGTTCCTCCTAATTTTTCCGTATGTCCTTACACTAAAACCCCATTAACTGAGGGAGCCTGGCTCCAGCTCTTGCACCCTCAGAGAGTCTGACACATAGCAGCTCAGCCCTGTCCAGCCAAGTGCCAGGAGCAAGTCAGATCTCTGGCCTTGGATTCCCATGAGTGGATTCCACGTGGATGGCCACACTGTCTGCCAGCACATGGGGCCACCCTCCGTATCTGCTGTCGTGGGTTGAATTGTGTCCCCTCCAAAATTCATATCTTGGAGTCTAAAGCTCAGTACCTCAGAATGTGACCTTGTTTGGAGATAGGGTCTTTGCAGAGGTAATCAAGTTAAAATGAGGTCATTCGGTGGGCCCTAATCCAATAGGACTGGCGTCCTTATAAAAAGGGGCAATTTGGAGATAGACACACACACACCTAGAATGCCGTGTGAAGATCGGAGTTATGCTGCCACAACCAGAAAGAACTGGCAGGAGCAAAGAGAGAGCCCTGAAACAGATCCTTCCCTCACAGCCCTCAGAAGGAATCAACCTCGCTGACACCTTGAATTTGCACTTCTAGCCTCTAGAGCTGTGAGATAAAATTTCCGTCGTTTAAACCAGTCCGTTTGTGGTACTCTTTTATGGCAGCCCTGATTCGTTTGGTCTTTCCAACAGCAGCCTTTCACACGTGGAGGCTGACGCCCCACAAAGCAGCCTGGGATGATGTGGTGGACACCCTGAGCGGCCTGCTGGGGTGCACTGGGTGGGGAGGGGAGGCAGCACCACTCTACTCACAAGATGCTCGGCCCTGTGGCCCCCTGGAAGGCTCCATTGTGCATCTTCTCCAGGTGTACATTTTCATTTAGCTCCCTGTGGGGAAGGACATTTTCCTCAGTGGAGTTTGCACCTCATGTATAGACATTCACAGCTGTGTACACATGTTTGGATCAACCTGCGTGTGTGGTGTGCAGGGTTAGAAGGGGAAAAGGGGGGAACTGTAGGGAAAGGGAAAAAAGCCATTCTTGATGGAATTGTGAAATTGCTGTCATGTGTGTTTGGCACCACCTATTTTTTTTTTGCAATTTCCCCCTTACTTGGTGGAAACCTTTGTCCTACAACTTAAAGTACTCACCCTCTCCTGTCCTAGAGTTTTGACAGTTTACTGCCGACAGCTGGGTAAGGATGAAAATGCTACTCCAAGTGGCTGAGGCTGAGTGGTTACCGTGCAGCCTGCTCTGTGTGGGACTCGCAGCCACTGTGACCTTGGAGGGCTCAGTGTGCTAATAGTAAAATAGTGAAGTTTGCAAATGCTTAAAGAGAAAAAGTAAAATCTTTCCAAGTTATCCCTTTTGTAACGTAATTTGCACTCTTTTTCTTTCAGATATGCATTTCTTAGTGAGTGAGGAAGGAGAGGAATTCAGCCTGTGTAGAATGCCCTGGGTGCCCCAGGGGGCTGGGCAGTATGAACGATTATTGCCTGATGTGTGTGTTGTGGAACGAAAGTGTTGGGAGTCACTGCCCTCAAGGCTGTGGAAGAAGCCAAAGCTATTATGGCAGTAGCTCCTCGAGGACCCTGTTCCCTTTAGCTCAAAGCAGCTCAGGCTAAACTCCTCAGTAGCAGCTCAGGCTGGCCCTGCTGAGCAGCCTCCTGTCTGGGCCCTGACACTGGTCTCCAAGCACAGGCCCTTCTCTGGGTAGACGAGAGAGCTAGAAGAGCAGTCCCTGGGTTCAGGCCTGCCAGCCTTCTTTTGAGTACTTTCTTCCTGTAAGAGAAGGGTGGTGACTCACAGAGCATTCTGGAAAACCCCGGACTGTGGGCACAGGGTGTATCTGTTGTTGCTGTGATGATTTCAAGCATGGGAACATGAGTCTCTGTACCACTGTTGCAATCAGTGTTACACAGCAAAATAAACACGCCAACACCACTGCTCACTCCTTTGCAGGATAACTAGGTAATTACGTGCACTCATCTCACAGCTTTGTGTATTCTTCATCGCCTTTCTGCTTGTCTGCACGTCAGGCCTGACTTTTAAAAACTGCAAAAGCCCCTGCATCTCACTCTCTGGGTGGCTGTTTTCCACGTTTCTACTAAGCATTCTCCTTGGAAACGCTCAGCCCTTTCATCAGATTGTACCTGTCAATCTCGCCTCATCCCATTTCTGGGTGTATTCCCATTTTCAAAGAGATGAGGTTGTCAGAGTCAATTGCTGTTTAAAATCTAAATCAAAAGAAATTTTCCTTCCCAAACCTTAATGGCTCTTCTTCCTGATTCGGTTTGTTTTAATTATGTTCAGTTATGGATATAAATCATTCAAATTGGGCTCCATGAGCAAAGAATCCTCATGTCAGGCAGGTCAGATTAATTGTTCAAATTTCATGACAGCATTTCATTTTTTATTAAAACCCAGTTCTTTCTGTATTCTGGTAACATTGCATTATGTAATTTGGTCAAAAAAAGATAAATCAATCCATTTCCCACATGGGGGTCACTTTTGAGAATTCTCCCAATGACATGACCATGCAGGTGTGAGCACAGTGGGAGAGCCCACAAGTTCACCAAAGTTTTCCTAGCTGGGGCGTTGTGGGGATGGCAGGGACTGACTCCTGGGGTGTCTGAGGGTGACCTGTGCTGCTCTGCTCTTCCCTGTCGTTAGTAGGTAGAGTATTCGAGAATGTTGCAGGGCTTCAGTGTCATTGTTCTGAGCAGCTTTGGATAGGCCTATTTATGAGGAAGAGCTGAATGTATAGTTTGAAAATTCTGCTCGATGGTTTTGAAAACTACTCCTCCCTCTCTGCTTACACTGTACGCTAGGTGAGCTTGACCTTAGAAGAGATTCATACTCCTCCCCACCGCCCTCAGTCCTACATGACTTGCTCCTGCTACATCTCCAGCTTTAACTCCAATCTTCCCCTTGCTGAAGACGCTCCCGCCACACTGGCGTCCTCTCAATTCCTGGAACTTACCAACTTCTTTTCTTTCCCTACTCGGGACCTTTGCACATGCTGTTGCCTCTTTCTGTAATGAGCTTCCCCCTCACAATTGCCAAGGTGGACTCCTTGGCTCAGACTCCAGGCTCCTTCATTTGGCTCAGACTAAAAATCATGTCCTTGGTGAGGCCATCCCTGAGCACCTTGCCTCAATTGTCAACTCCTATACTCTCTCAGCTCTCAGTAATGTGTTATTTCCTTCATTGTATATTATCACTACTTGGAATAATTTTATTTATCTGTTTACTTGCCTTTTTGTTTGTCTCTTCTGCTAGAACAGAAACTTCATGAGGGCAGAGACTGTGTCCACTCGACCATTACCATTGCAGACCCAGTATCTAACACAGTGCTTAATGTATCAGTGGTGCCTAATGAATGTTTGTTGAGTGAATACATGAATGACATTGACTTGTGTTCTTGGCAAACTAATTTATGTTCTTGGTTTCCTTTCTTGCAACAGTGAGATACAGACTGTTGACTAAGTGGCCTTTTTACAGTCCACACCCGTTTTGGTGTCTCTGTAATGGCTGAAACATTGCTGACCACCTGAAGTCCTCCCTCCTAAAGTTCCATTTTTCCCTGACCTCCCACAGAGGATGTACTGTATTGGTTTTCCTCCAAACTCTGTTTGATTTTGCTCTGGCTTCTCTTCCTCATCTCTTGTTTTCCTCCAAATTTATATCCAGTTTTCTTATTTTGCTCCCTTGTCCAGGTGACCTGATTCACAAAGGACTTCAGCCCCGTCTGTTCAGATGACCCTGGCATGTGTGTCTCTAGCCCTGGCTTTGCCTCTTCCAGCCTTTCTGCTAACAGATGAAACTTCTTTAAGCACTCATCTCATCCTTCCCATCCTGGAACATTCAATGGCTTCTCATTTTCTACAGAAGAGAGTCCAAATTCTTTACTGTGGCATCTAAGGTCCTTCCTACTTTGTCCCTAATTCATCTCTAGAACTTTCTAAAAAGTACTATTTGCTGCTCTATGAACACATCCCATGCTTCATCCTCTGGACCATTCTTCTTGCTTCCTCTGCCTGGAAGGCATTTTTCTTTTATCTTTGCCTGTCCTAGTTATGCCCAGCTCAAAGTCCAACTCTCTCAGGGGTTTCCTCCTGCTTTTGAAATCCCAGAGGATATTACCTTTCTCGGGGCAGGCATCGTGCTTTGACTTCTGTTTTAGTTACTACTTTATGTACCGTTTGTATACCATTTGGAGATACCTCTTCCTAGGCTATAAGCTCCTGTGGGGCAAACACCAGGGCTTATTTGTCTTCATTTCCTCTCAAAATATAGCATGTTCCTTCAGACACAGCTGATGCTTGGGAAACACTTGCTGAGTGAATCGTGGAATGAGGTGTCTGGGAGTACTGTGCCAGGAGAGGATATAAAGCCTCTGATTTAAGTTTGGCAGAAACAGATTCAGTTGGCCAGAGTGAACCCTCCATTAATGCAAGGGTTCTTGTTAATGAACCTTTCATTAAGTCATCAAATCAACAAGAAAATGAGGGTAAGTTCACTGCATAATAGGAAGGACAACTTTTTAAAAGCCACCATTTCTTGAGCACTTGGTATGTGCCAGACCCTGTGCTGAGCACATAAAAATATAATCTTAATTATTCATTTACTCATAAATAATTATATAATATAATCGATACCTAATAAATGAGCACCTACTATGTACCAGACACTGTGTTAAGTATAATACTCAAGGATACAAAACATATCTTTTCATTTTGGTGAGGGTATTTTCAAGACTATTAGCAGCTCCATTTTACAAATGAGGACATTAGAAAGGTTAAGTAACTTGCTCAAGGTCATATAAGCTAATAAATAGTGGGTTTGGAGTTTGAGTCCCAGTCAGTGACTTTTAGGCCTATTCTCTTAGCTACCAAATTATATACCATGGTATCAATGTAATGGGATCTTTGATTAAATATCTAAAGTTAAAAATAAATAGCATGTCATACAGAATTGTGCTTCTCAACTTCAGACTGGCAGCATCAGTATCTCCTGGAACTTATTAAAATTGCAAATTCTCAGGCCCTGCCTAGACCCATTGAATCAAAACCTCTGGCGGAGAGGCCTGGGAATTTGTGTTTTAACAATCTGCAGGTTCTTACGTGTGTTAAAGTTTGAGAAGCATTGGTGTGGATCATGATTTATACAACATACTTATTTTAACAGCCTTTTTGTTTGTTTATTTTCCTTGATGTTGGCTTTAGGTGAGCTTTCCACGTGCTTTTAGTTTTTACCATGTGCAACTGTAGATCGCTACCTTACCCTGTACTTGTTATGGTTTAAATGTCTCCAGCCTCACAAGCTTTGTGAATGTGTCACTCTTTTAGAAGAGGAGCCATAGAAAGAAAGAGAGATTGAGAACAATGAAGGAAACAGTAGTTCCCCTTGAGTTAAAGGCTGTTAACACTGGGGACTAGGGCAGGGTCTGGTGAAAGCACAAAGCTCCCTCACCTAGTGGAAAATGAGTTTCCTTCCCTACTAGCATCAGGAAGGTGGGACTCTCTGAGTAGGTCCGCTGTGGCTGCTTTGGCTGGTAAATGGTGTTACCCAATCTCTCTGTAGTGGGGCTGGGGGAAGAATTTCTTTCTGAAATTGTGCTGCCTCTAACACACCCTCAACCTGAGTGAGGCGGCTAGAGCAGGAGGCCATGAGATGGAGGAGGCATAAAGTAGGGTGTTGAATATTTCAGCAAACTGTCAACTTCAATGTATTGAGGCTACATCTGTCTTTGAAATCAGGGTGCTCTGGGGTTTCTAGCCAGCCAGCCAGTTGCCTAGTAACATGCATGAAACACTGAGAACTAGCCACTTGAAAGTTTATTTTTGCCCTGAGTTAGCTGCTGAAGATTGAATGTGATTTGGTAGCCAGAGCAGTATTTCATTTTTGTTCATGAGCTGGGGAAATAAGCAAATACTTACAGTGAAATCAGTGTCGTCCCGTTGAATGCGTGACTTTGTACTTCTTCAAATCCATTTCCATACAGTTTGCTAAAGGAGAGAGGAGAGGGGATTTAGGAATGGGAAGGAACTGAAAGAAACGCAGTTTGGAAGCATACGTTCTTCCTCCTGGGACACTCATTACTCAGATCATTGCTGGCATTCATAGTATCTAGCTGTTTCTCTAACATTTTAAATTCTGAGGGCCTGAGTGAATGAAGCTGTTCTTTTTACCCTAGTCTGCCTCTACCTCTACCATGACCACCACCACCAATTTATTGTTTATTGAGTGCCAGATACTTCACCAGCCATTCCCTGTGTGTTTTATGATTTAATCCTCATAACCATTTCCATTATACTAATAAGAAACCTAAGCCTTAGTGTTCTGTAACTTGCTTAAGGTTAAAGGAAAGCAGTGGCCTAGCTGTGAGTTGAGGCCAGAGCTGTCTAACACGTACGCCTTTCCTGGGTTCTGCAGGCCTGTGTGGGCATATGGGCTTTCTGGGATGTTGAAAGCTGGGGGCAAAGGAAGTCTCAAGTACTGAGTTCGCTTTTTTGTTTTTTTCTTGGATGAGTATGTGGTTTTGCTGAGCCAAATTTGGCTCCTCAACCAAGAAGATTTCAGTGTCTGGGGATGCAAAATCAATTTAGTCGGGTACAACCAGCATTTTAAAAAATGAAATAGCACAGAATAGAACAAATGGAAAGTATTAGAGTATGCTGCAAGTAATTGGGGTATTAATTTTTATGGAATTTTGTTCTACTATTTTTATATGGTGCATATATATACATATAAATACACACATATGTATACGTGTATGTATGTATATGTATACATAAACACAACACATATGTACTTCTACCCAGAATAGGACATAAGAGGCTCCTTAGAAACAGATACCGGGTAACATTAGAGCCAAAAAGGAGCCTAGGGAGGGTCAAGCAGCACCCCTTCATTTTACAAGGAAGGAAATGGGCTCAGAGAGAGGAAGTGACCGTCTGAATCCCACAATTGGCAGAATGGGACCAGAACACATTTTACCTGGGGCTCTTCCAGCACATCAGTTTTGCTGGTTGTTTTTACTTTTCTTCCTCCTGATATCCTCATGGCCTACCCGCCCTCTTCCTGCAGGGCTGTGCTCCATGTCATGTTCTCAGTGTGGCTGTTCCTGGCTGCCCTATGCAAAGTGTCAACCTCCCATCCCTCAACATTTCCTATCTACCCTCCCTGGTTGGTTTTTCCGCATTGCTTTATCACCATCTTACCCACAATTATATTTCACTTGTTTTTTGTCTACATCTTCCAGTCTTCCAGAAAAACATGAGCATCATGGGAACAAGGATTTTAAACTGTTTTGTTTATTGTAGAATCCCTGCTTCTGGAACAGTGCCTGGCATCTGGGAGTATTACACTTATTATATGTTAAATGAACTGGATGACCAGATGAGTCTCTGTAAGATGAATATCTTACTATACGTCATAGCCAAAAAAGTTGGAAAGCCACTGTCTTAAATGGAAATATTGGTATAAGTTCTTCATGAATG
>NW_012137858.1:3489289-3570044 GCF_000956105.1 Propithecus coquereli | reverse complement strand
AGTTAATACCAATTCGATGGTGAGTACATGTGGTGCTTGTCTTTCCATTCTTGAGGAGATTATGAAATAATTCTTAAAGTATCCTCAAATCAGATTGAGTTCAAAGAGAGCAGAGAAGCTACTTACTTTATTTCTTAAAACCCCTGAGGCCTCACAGAATGCCTGGTACCCTAGCAGGAGCTCAGCCAATAGCCTGGGTGAAGCAGTAGCTTTGCCCTTCCGTGGGAGAGAGAGGCTTCCTTGGCTTCCCTGCTCTCACGTGCTTTCTTCTGGAATTTTTCAGACTTTGTAGCTTCATACACTAGCTTTTAATTATGTTTCAGTAATTTTTCTTACCCTTTTATATTGTAGAATCTGAGAGCATAGGTACGTGGTTTATGCCTGTTGTCTTGTGTAATTATACACAGCTTTGTTGCCTCCTTAGCAGCTCAATCCCACTGGAATCCTTTTTTATTTTACACCTAGAATATTATTCTTTGGCAGTCTCCTACCACTTTAGGGGTTGAATTCCTTTATAGCAATCTCTTTCAGATGAAGGAATCACACCCTTCTTTTCTCTAATCTTCCTTAAATTTGATTTCTTAGAGTCTAGGCCAGTATTTGTCAAAGCATTCTACTCTATCCACTGAGCCAGAATCACCTGGAGTTGCTTGTCAAAAATGCAGACCCAGACCTACTGACCAGGTGCACTGCAGACCAACTGAGTCAGAAACTGGTAGTGCCTCCAGGAATATGTGAGAGCTTGTTAACTCTCCCAGTGAGCCTTGGGCATGCCAGTTTGGGAACCTTTGTCCCCTAGGGTGTCTCATAGGTTGGTGTAGTGTAGTTCTCATCATTTCCATAGTACCACAGAGGTTCTGTTGCTCAGATGTGAGTCCAGAGTCTAGTCCCCTTATTGCTTCTCTACCTTCTAAGTGATGGAACTATATGTGCATTGTATCAAGAAAAAGTAGCCGCTCCTCTGCTTTTAGCAAAGCAAAGCTGCCAGCAGTTGTTTTGATGCTCATTACCCATCACAGCTATATGCTGCCCTGATCCTTGTTTTGATACATGTTAGGATATTATACTTTTTTGTTAGGCTCACAATGCCATTGCTCTAAGTGCAGCCTCATGGTTAAGTCTGCAGGCATTGAGCCCAACTGCCTGGGCTTGCATTTCAGCTCTGCTACTTACAACCTGAATTGCTTTGGGGAAGTTACTTAACCTTTCTGTGCCTCAGTTTCCTAATCTGAAAATAAAATAATAGTATTGAGCTCATAAAACTATTATGAGGATTAAAAAGGTAGACATATGTTAAGCACATATAAATAGGTTCTGGAATATAATAAATATTTAATATGTTGGTCCTATTATTATTATTACATTTTTCAGTAGCCTCCAGTCTTCTAACCTTTAGAAGAGAGGGAAAGGATCTCCCTTTCCATGCTCTGGACAGGATTTCTGTTAAAGGCAGGCATCCTGTTTCCTTGAATTGTCATTCTCCTCTACTAGGTAGGGGTCTTTCTGTTCCTGGGCAGAGCATCAGTGGCCTGGGCTGCCCCAAATGTACTCACTCTTTGAGGGCTCTCAACCACCTTTGGTCTGTGCTAGCACCATGGACATTTTTGCATATAAACATTTTTCATATCTTTTTTTTTTGAATAGCTTCAGTCCTGTTGTCCCAACTTTCCAAAGAACACAGCTCACTGTTTCAGTTGCTCTTGTCTCTGTTTTTACCAGTCACACACAATAGAATGTACTGCTTTGTTTTGATTAAAAGAGTGGCTTTCTTCCTTTGGAGAAATTACAAATGCGAGTGAGAGACCTCATGCTGTCAGGCCTGCACAATGCTTTTAATGCCCTTTAAAATCATCTGGAGAGTCACTTCAGATAACTTTTTTCCGAAATCATTGTGGTGTCAGAATTAAATGAGGAGGGCTTCCTTTGCTTTGCTTTGAGAATTCTATCATGGGCACAGAAATGAAGATTTCCCCCCACTCCTCTATTATAGCAGCTGTACCTAACTCTAAAGCATTGTCTAGGTTCTCTACTCAAATGTCAGTAATTGTGAATCAAACAGAGAGAATGGCACAATTTTTTTCAAAATAAGACTTGGGCTTTAGATACTAATCACAGATGATACTCTAATTCTGAATGCTGCCTTATAAAGACCTCCAAATATTCCTGGAGCTCTAAAAGCATTTCCGGGGTCAGATTAACAGTATTAGACATTCTGCCATAGTTCCTTCTTGGGTCACTTGATTTCTGGATGATTTCAAAGAAGAGAGCTTAATTTATGTTTACAGATCCTCAGGGTCTCAAAAAATGGCTCCACTGCTAAAGGGCAAAGCATACTGTTTTAGAAAATATGCTCTTTGGTGGTACATCTGTGAGCAAATTTTTATCCAATGACTATACAAACAGCATCCTAAAGAAGGGCATCATCCTAAATTCACCACTTTCTTCCCTGTGTGGCACTTTGCTGAAGTCCTTTTATATCTGAATAATTCCTCATGTATGAAGATGCTTCTCCAGTGGATGCTCTGGCAGTGGTTGTATGGATAACTGTCTCCTGGTTACTACTGTGTGCTGCCATAACCCTAGTTTTGAATGTACATCAGGGTCCCCCCCATTTCCAGGGACTCACAGTCTCTGTAGCAGGGGAACCCTTTCCCTAATATGTCTGTGCCTCCTGCCTTTCAGCAGCACTGAGTTTCCATGTTTTCCTCCACCTCAACTAAGTTCATGTCAACTTCTATGACTTTACCATCTGTGATAGTGAAAAAGGTGTCAGGCCTCAAGAAGAATGATGACAGTAATGGATTCTAAGGTACTGAATACAATTTTTGAGAAAATCCATATTCCATCATGATACTTAAAAAGAGACAGAGCAAGAGAGGGAGAGGAAAAGGGAAAAAATAAGCCTCTTCTTTACAGAAGAGTGTTGGCTAGTAAATGTAGGGGAATGATAGTATGTAAAAAGTACTATTTTGTAACTCTCTTTGTAATAACTGAATATCAATAAAGGCTAAAATCATTGGATGAAAGGTTGTTCGCAAACTGAATAATCACACAAACTCAAAGTATCCCACCATCGTTTACTTATTAATGACAAATGGAAAAATGTTCTCTTACAATAAAGAGGTCTGGCAGTCACCACCTTAACCAGGCAGCCAAGTTGTAGAATGGAGTGACATAATGTACTGCCTGGTTTAGTACAGTGGGAGAGGTACAACATCCCCTTTGCGGTATTCTTGTAGAATATTTGACCTGAATCTAGTCATGGCAATACAGTCGGATGAATCCAAACAACTGGTTTGGGTTCCTCAAAGGATTCAGTGTCATACAGAACAGAGGAAGGAAGGGGGGCAATTTGAGGGATGAGGGGAAGTGTGGGAGGTGAGATTGGGAGAACAAAGGGACGTAGCAAAAATACAATGCATAAACTTTGATTGCATTCTTAGTTTAAAAATCTATAAAAGTCATTTTCATTTGATTATGGACTGTAGGTTAGATGATGGTTGGTTTTCTTAGGTGTAATGGTGTTATAGTTATGTAGAATGTCCCTGTTTTGGGGAGATTCATGCTCAAGTATTTAGGCATGAAATGTCATGATGTCTATAAACTTGCGTGGTTTGGCAAAAGGGCAATATGTTGTATAGACTCACATATATAGAGGAGGAGTGGGTATGGCAAGCTGTTAATGGTTGCTGAATCTAGGTAAGGTGTATAGGGGTGTTTGTTGTACTGTTCTTTCCATTTGTCAGAGAAAAGATAAATGGAAAGTGACTCCATTTGTCAGCTAAAAATTTCAAAATAAAAAATATTTTAAAGGAGATGATAAAATACGATGTTTTCAAGATGGTCTAAGACAACTGGCTTGCTCTGGGTTGCTATTAGCTTTTAACTGTGATTAGCTAATATTAGCTAATATTAGCTTTTAACTGTGATTAATTATAATTGTGGTAATTACATAGTTGACACAATGTGATTGGATTCACACAAGGAGGTATTAATAATCTCATTGAATGGACAGAAACGGAGGTGTGTTGAGGTGGCATGACTTGACTAAGGCTGCTCGGCTGGTCAGATGCAGAGCCAGGACGAAAAGCCAGGCTTTCTATTTCAGTGCCTGCAGATCTCTACTGTGGCTTGTCTGGGTGCAGCCTGGAATCTTGTCATGCTTTGCCAGATATCCCTTCTCTGTAGAGTCTTAGAAAATTAATTGCCATGACCTTTCCTTCTCTTTGTGGAGTTCAGATGTGAACTAAGGCTGTCTCCTTTTTGAGACTGGTATGACCCGTCATCTAGAATATTTTAAAGTGGTGCAGCTAAATTCTGCTCACTCAGAGGGACATTTCAAGGTGACCTCTTGAGATTTAATGAAAAGCCAAAGTGACTCTAAAGGGGCATAAGAGTATAATGCATAGTTTTAGCATCAGCCCCACCGAGCTTTTCCAGCATCAAGTGAAGTGTTTAGTTTTCATTACATGAGCTCACAGTTGGTAAAGATTTGGGTAGGGGGAGAGCCAGACAGGTTCCACAAAAAGCAAAATCTCAAATACCACTAATAATGAAAAGAGAAGCCTTGCTTTCATTATTTTCTAATTAGGGAGTTGAACTTTATAGCTGAGAAAATAAGGCTTTCCTCTTTAAGTATAATACCCTTTTTCCAGCGGGGTGCTCTGCATGATCCTCTGCTTACGGAAGGGCCCATTCAGCTGAGAACAAGTGCCACACAAATGACTGATCATTCCCCTTCCAGATGAAGGGCCAAGAGTGAGGAAGGGGATGGAAGCCCAGTGCCCCACAGGCTCTCTGGGAGAGACAGATCTGCAATCCTCATGAACTTGAGACGGGGGGCAGTTACACCCTGCTGGCATGCACTATTCCTCTTAAAATCATAACCAATGTAAGTCAGTGGCCCTGTTATAAGAATACCATGCAGTTCTGTGCACACACGCTGAAATGTGATGTGTGAAAATGCATCTTGGTTACTCCTTGAGTCTGGTGGGGTAGCCTAGTCTTGTGAACTCCTAGTTCCCTATGGGTTATTCCAACATTTGTTTTCTTCGTGACCCTCCTCCATGTCTTCTGCCTTTTCATTCCTACTTTATGGTATTCACTTCACTGTACATTTGCCCGGGAGGAGTACCAATTGGTCCCAGATTATTTTTAGGTTTAGGTCAAAATCAAAGGGAGTCTTGGATATTTGTGATCTTTGAATAAAGGATATACTATTGAATGGTTTCTTCGTATTACTTTTTTCGTAGTTACCTCCAAGCCTACCCCCTTATCCTGGCACTTGAGGCCCTGCAATTCAGTGTCCCCTCCACCCCAGCAGTTATCTAAATATCCTTAAACAGGATGTTTCTCCCCAGTAGTAAGCCTGTTCTTCTGTCCATGGCCATACTTTTGTTCCTGCTGTCTCCTCAGTTGGATTACTTGCTCCCCTTGTCTCTGTATGTGGTACCACGTGATGGTTAAGAACCTGCCTCTGGAGCGAGAATGTCTGGGTCCACATCTCAGACTTGGATAGATACTTAACCTCTCAGTGCCTTGGTGTCCTCATCTCACAGTGGGGCTGACAGTTCCTACCCCATGAGGTTTCTGTGAGACTTAAATGAGTTTTAAAATGTACTTAAAACAGTGTAGACATTTAATAAGTGCTGTGTAAATATTAGCTGCTATTATCACATTTATCAGTGTTATGGATTCTGTGAGGTCCAATTCAAGTTTCAGCTCCACTGCTCAGCCTTCTCTGACTTCTCCAGCCCAAGAGGACTTCTCTCTTCTCTGAGATCTTATTTCTGTATACCACACACTTTCATAGTGAATATTTACTGGCTTGTATTATTCTTTCGTTATTTCATGTTTTTCCCCTCAATGAGATTATGAGCTTCTTAAGGATCTGAATCTTATCACAGATGTCTTTTGTAGTCTCAATATAGATATGGGAAGACCCCAAATCCTAAGGCATGTGGTACCTCCTCACTTAGAGTTTGTTTCCTGTTTCTGACAAGGAGACATGATGGATGAGTAGGTCCAGATCCATTATGCAATGGTGGGTTGAAATCACTTTATAAACAGCTGGCAAAGCCATGGTGTGTGAGGGAAGTGGCAGGAATAGAGACTGTCGAGAAAGTATTTCTAGGACCAACAGAGTCTCCTTCCCAGCATTCAGAAGTTGCAAGTAAAGAATTTGAGTTATTTTGAAATTATTTTTGGTTGCTTCTCTGTATTCTTTTGATTGCAATACCCTGAGCTGGAGCTACATGATCACAGCTTTCTAACATGACGATTACACATCTAAAATTATACCTACAAACAGTAAAAGTACTATACAAATGCAGTGTACAACTGATACCAATTTTTAGAATCCATTGATATAAAATAGAGTCCTCTGAGATTGTCTCTTCTCTTGCTTCACATCTATCTCTTCATTTCAGAGTCATTCCAATCCATTCTCTTTTTTTCTTTAAGGGTGAGCTCATTTATTGCCTCATCACAATTTTGCCCTGGGCTGTAACCAAAGCCGAAAGAGCAAAAGGGATATGGATGTGGGAGACAGAATTGAATAAGGGTCACTGGGCTTTAGGTGTGAAGAGATGAGACAGGATACTGCTTCTGAATGGTGGGGCGAAGGATGGGGCCCCACATGAAAATAGATGGCAGTGAAGGAAGTCAGGCAGGTGAAGAGAATGGGTTATTATAGTATAGTGCCACTTAAACCTTAATGTACATGTGAATCGCTTGGGATCTTGTGAAAATGCATACTCTGAGTCAGTAGGTCTGGGGTAGGCCCAAGACTTTGCATTTCTAATCAGCTCTCCAAAGATGCTGAAGGGTGCTGGTTCGTGGACCATACTTTGAATAGTTTTAGGAAACACTATGAAAGGGACAGGGCTTGTGAGCCTGGTAGCCTGATGAGTGTTAAATAAAAAGACACTATTTTAAGTATTAAGGGACAGAGGGAATAGGCATAGATGGTGTTGCTTCAGAAAGAAAGTGAGAGGGACCCAAGGGAAGGTGAAAAATCAGAAGGAGAGAGCAAGGTCCATTGATCAACTACTCTACCTTCTTGGAGTATATCCTTCCAAACTCTTCTCAGTTGAAATCTTGAAATTTTTGTGCTCTCTTTTAACTAGAGCAGCCATTTCCCTCCAGACTGTGTTTTCCCAGCCTCAGAACATGCCACAAATGCAGTGAAGAATTTCATCAGTTTGAAATTCGGTCACTGAAAATCCTTAGGGCTCATTTGATTAATTTTAAATTGAATTGGTTGGTTGGTTATTCTGTAAACCTATGGCCCAGCTTTGATCCCACACAACTCCTCCCACCCTTGGCATTTTAGGTCGAGAAGAATGTCACCGGTGAGTGAGGAATGTGGTGAAACATGAGAAAGAGCTCACCTCAAGCTAGAAGTGGGAATAGCAGGAGGCTGCATGGTAGAATGTGAATCTGGGAGCTTACTCACAGTGTTACGGATTCGTTATTCATCCCTTGAAAAGCATTTCCTGGTATGGTGGTTATGTGTAAGTTATCACAAATTTCCCTTGAGGAAAGAAATGAGAAATATTTACTTTCCAAATTTTAGCTGCAAATAGGAAAGTGTTATGCATGGCAATCAGCCTGGTACTTACAGAATGAAATTAAATTCAGAGGAGAAGATCTTCGTAACATCTGGAAGCTTTCGGATGCCTGTGTTACAGATGCTTCTGTGATTTGGGCCATGGTAGTGATGTGGGCAGAGAGTGGGTAAAAGTGATTGTCATTAAGGTGTAAAGATAAAAAGGGAGTAGAAAGGCACTTTGCAAATTCTATTTTTACATTAAATTAAAAAAATACTGAATTTGGCTTTACGTGTCACACTTTTAGCTGATGAAGACTGTTGGAATTTAAAAGCCCCTAATGTTATTGAGGAAGTTGCTCTAATGACACCTATTTAGAGATCTAGGGGCTGCAACCAAACTTTCAGGTTTTTTAAAATTTATATTTCCAAGCCATCTTTTCCTATGAAATTGATTGCATTTTCCTATTGTATTGTATTCTCTTTCCTTTTGATAATTAGTTTATTCCATGCTTTTGATAGTTCTAGAAAGCATCCCTTTACTTTGGAGCAGGTTTTAACTCAGACACTTCAGGAAGATTAATCTTATGTGAGAAATTCATATCCTTTATTATTAAAAAATCTTCCTTTATTCCTTCCTTTATTCCTTCCTTCTGAATTCCTTGCAATTCAGAAAGTTCTTCTTTGTATCTCATTGAAATTAGTAAACATTCTTTTGGTGTTTGGAGCTACTCAAGGTTCCTCTTCTTTTCCTTCCACATTTTATTTAACCTCCAAAGAGAAGAGAGGTTTAAATGATAGGTGAAATTGAAGAATATTTTTATTATAAGAATGGGATTCCTGGCCGGGCGCGGTGGCTCACGCCTGTAATCCTAGCACTCTGGGAGGCCGAGGCAGGTGGATCGCTTCAAGGTCGCTTCAAGGTTCGAGACCAGCCTGAGCAAGAGTGAGACCCCGTCTCTACTAAAAATAGAAAGAAATTATTTGGACAACTAAAAATATATAGAAAAAATTAGCCGGGCATGGTGGCGCATGCCTGTAGTCCCAGCTACTCGGGAGGCTGAGGCAGTAGGATTGCTTGAGTCCAGGAGTTTGAGGTTGCTGTGAGCTAGGCTGATGCCCCGGCACTCTACTCCAGGCAACAGAGTGAGACTCTGTCTCAAAAAAAAAAAAAAAAAAGAATGGGATTCCTTCAGAGTCCAGGCTTCTGGATTTCCTCCGACTGAGTTTTTAATTTACAAATCATGGGCTCCAGACAACTGATATGAGCTGCCTGTTACCTTGGCGACAATGAAACAAAGCCGGTTTCTCTTCTAGCTCTCCCTGTTTCTCTTCTTTTCCTGCAACCCCAGATTACACTGAATCTGTGCCTTGTCCATGGGTAGGGATAGCAGTGTAGGCTTAGACTGCAGTGTATGCTTGTGAAACTGCCCTTTACAGATTAATAATGGGGTGCAAGATGAGAACTGTGGTAAGGGCCTAAAACTCTGCAAAGGCACAGCCATAGCTAAAAATAATGATAATGACCAGCCACTGTCCCCTTGTTTGCTTTCTTATAATTGCTACTCAGAGTCACATAGCTGATAGTGATAAAGAATCTTAACTTTCCCCATATGTAACATTACCCTTGTGAAACCTAGGGCTAGTTTTTTTTATTTTTAATTTTTTTTTATTTCAGCATATTATGGGGCTAACAAACATATGAAAAATGCTAAACATCTCTAATCATCAGGGCTAGTTTTTTGAGATATCTTCCAGGCCCTGCAATCCGGTGGAATGGATGACCCACCCAGACCAGTGTGGCCCCTACTGTGGAACTGACTCAATTGGTATTGAGGCCCCCACTCAAGAATTGACCCAGCAAAGAAGACAATTTCTACACCCCTATGGTTCTGCCCCAAACTCAGCCAATTAGCGGACCCAATTGCCTAGGCTTTTGCCCTCCAAACTGCCTTTAAAAACCCTTTTTATCCAAATTTTCAGGGAGATGGATTTGATAAATTCTTCCCATTTCCTCACATGGTGCTTGCAATATTAAATCTTTTCTCTGTGTAAACTCTGCTGTCTCAGTGTATTGGCTTTCTCTTGAGCAGCGGGCATGGACGTGGTTGGGTAGTAACACTTGGGGGAATATCACAGTTTTGGATAAAAATGCTATTTAATAAAGACAGTGATTCTTAGATAATATAGGGCTGCAGTGGTCAAATTTGGCTTTGAGGTTTTCTTATGTTTGACCAAAGTTGTTGATGCTGCAGTATACTTTAGTGCCCTGTAGATTCCTTGGAGGTTTGGAAAAGCAAAACACCTGAGTTTGGAATTGTCCAGGGTTAGAGTTGCCAAAGGAGCTATTTCATTTCCAGTAGCAGTCCCTGTAGGAGGCCTTGGAGCAAAACTGATGACATGGAACACTAGAGAAAAGGCGTCCCTTCTCTCTTGCTCTGTTTTTCGTTTTCTGTGTGGTGGTGGTGGGGGTAAACTTTACATTCCCCAGGGAGTTTATGAAATTTAATTTATCAGAAAGAAGAGAGAGAGGATATCTGTGTTAGAAGGATTTAAATTTTTATGTGTGAATAGGGATGACTTAATATATGAGAAGATCCATAGTAACAAATTTGTAGATTGGATCAAATTTCATGAATTTTGGTATTGCCCGCAAGGCAATGACTCTGTTGGGCTGCAGTGGTAATGGCACTCAGTTTATGCCAACTGGTAGACTTGGTAAGATTTAAAGGGAAATAGAAAATAATTATTTAGTTTATATGGCACAGTGTCTACCTCAAGGCAGTACTTAAAAAGTTTTTATGTATGCAAATACCCATCCCCTCCTTCTTCCTCCCCTCCCCCTCCCCCCTGCCCAACATCCAGTTGCATACACAAAGAGTGCAATGCGCACCACCCGAAGGATGGATATATTTGAAACTCGGACTTGGCGGGGGGGTGGGGGGGCAAGAGCAACATACGTAACCTAAACATCTGTACCCCCATAATATGCTGAAATAAAAAAAAATTTTATTTAATGAATGAATGAACAAATGAGATAAACGAGATTGGTAATTTTCAACCAGTGATGGGGTCAAATCAGAATTGTCTTTTTCACTTTCACCTACTCTCTGTTCGCCGTAGAGATTCTGATTTATCCTTTTTAAAGCGTCATGGCCCCCCGTCCTCCATTCCTGCCATCAACTTGGAAAATCACTGCAAAGGGTGATATTCTTCTCACGTGTTTGGGACAGAGAAAATGTTGGGAATCATTGACACATATGAGAAAGCACCCAGTATGGTGGCCGACAAGAACTGCAGATTAAATTTAAATTAGAAGGCTGATGAGGAGTATGCAAATAGTGCTAGGTATGTTATTAAAAAAATCATCCCAACATTTTTATTGTTTTAATTTTCATCAGATGCCCATTTTCCCCTCCCCAATTGCTTAAAAAGTCAAATTCTTACAGGTATTTTAGCCGGGGAAGATTTGTAAATGCTCCAGGCTCAATGTATACCAGGTTTTTGGTGTTCTGGATGAGTCTGTAAGGAGAGAAGGAAAAACAAGCAGCAGTTTAATAAATGCGTATTGTTTAGAATGCATGAGACCATGATCACCAGAGGTTGCTGGCTGAAAATGGCATCAACAAAAGTAAGTGACTTTCACACGCTTCAGAGGAGCTCCTGGGACTTTGGGGATGGAAATGGCTTGGTGAGAGCCAGTTGGCTATTTCCAGGAAGCTCTGCTCTCAACCTTCTGAAGAGACAGGTATAAGCTTCATAGCTGGGGGTCTGTCTCTGTACCCCCCAGCCCCCAGCGTCCTCCATAAGAGCACCAGCATCCAGGGCTCCTGGCCAAATCCATCCTGCCCACTGTGGAGTCTGCTCACTGGGTGTGATGAGAGTCCACTCTCAGGAGAGATGAGCAAATTAACTACTCTCCCTTGTAGGCAAACTGGTCCTCTTTGTATTGGGCTGGCAACCACACTGACCAATTATCCAGATGGGCACCCAGCAGGGCAGAGGCCAGGGCTTAGGATTTGGGGAATTTTATGCCCATTCAACAGATAATTTGCTGTGTGGTGATGCCTAGCCTCCTAACTTCCTCGAGCTAGCATCTCACCTGTAAAATTGGTAAAATGATATTACATACTGTTCCTGCCTCACAGGTTAGTAGGTTTTGAGTGATAGACTAAGTAGAAATAATACAAAGCAGGGTTTTGTAAATACGAAAGTACAGCCATATATCACAGTGGCGTTATTGCCGTTCTCCCCAGCTCCCACTGCCCTGGTGACTATGACAGTTTAAGAAGTAGCCAAAATTGCTGAGTCCTGTCTACTTTGGATTCAATAAATGGCCAGTAAATACCTTTGGCTTTCTTAACCCAGACAACAAACACCTGAGGAAATGTTAATTACTTGTTCTATAGAGAAAATATAGTATGTTGATTAGGAACATGGGCTCTGGAGTCAGCTTGGTTTTTCATTCTGATTTTACTAATTGTATGAACTTGGATATATCACTTAAAGTTCTCTGTGTCTCAGTTTCCTCATAGGGTGGTTTTTGAGGAGTAAATATTATATAATACATGTGTCTGGTCGCAGTAAGGCCTCAACCTTTTCATATTCAGCTAATTATCATTACTGTGTTAACAATAATTTATGACAGTTGCTGAAACTGGGAAGTTGAATGATTTGTCTCTGGTCGCATAGCTGAGAAGTAGTGGATGTGACCTGGTTTTTCTGACTCCAAGTTCAGGGCTTGTTCTGCTGTTCTACGGTTACCCACACTGATGCCTGTTTCCATCTTTTAGATCCTTTTGATTCTTCAGATATGAGTGATATTTTGTGGTAATTATTTTTGCAACTGAGTCCAGCAGTCATAGGCCATATAGGGCAATATGTGGGTGAGATGGAAGGGACTTTTATCTCTTAAAGATCTGTTGGGCCAGGTGTGGTGGCATGCGCCTCTAGTCCCAGCTACTCAGGAGGCTGAGGTGGGAGAACTGCTTGAGCCCAGGAATTCGAGTTTAGCTTGGGCAACATAGTGAGGCACTGTCTTTACAAAAAATACAAATTAAAAGAAAATCTTATGGGGTCTGACCTTCGATGACTCATTCATTAATCCAGTCAATAAACGTTTATTGAGCACCTACATATGACAAGCACTGCTGTAGGTGCTGGAGATAGAGCTATGAACAAAGCAAAAAGAGCCTACGTGGAGCTAGCAGCCTAGTCTCAGGCCTTCTTTGGGAATCCATAAACTTTCCCTTGGAGTGCTTTATTTTCCTTTCTGTTGATAAATGTTGCTTTGCATCACAGGAAGCTTTATTTATCATTAGCTGTCCTGGTGGTTCTCAATATAAGCTGTGCTTCAGCATTACCTAGGAAGTCTGTTCAACTGCAGATTTCCAGGTCTGGGATAGGACTGTTATCTACAATTGTAATGAACCCCACATGTGATTCTGCTTCTCAGCCAAGTGCAGACTGTAAATATACAAGTTTAGTGCACTTAAATACCCACTGTTTTTGGATTTCTCTGTAATTGTTTGGTGAGTTAGTCTCACTCCCCTAGCTACACTGTCATCTCTCGGTGGACATTTATATTTTACCTCCTCTGTATTCCAGGAGCACTTGGCCCTGTACTGGACACATGGCAGGTACTCATATACTTATCAATTAATTATTCTCTTTAGATAATTATTCACTGGACTATTTATAGAGAGGCCTTGTGATGTAGTGGAATATGCAGGAATTTCGAAGAAAGACGGGCCGGGGTTGAATCCCAGCCCTGCCATCGTCTGAAGTGTCACATTGGTTAAGTTATTGCACCTCTCCAAGCCTCCATTCCTCCCCCCAGCACGGACGAAAGGAATAATTACCCCACTCTGCAGGGTAGCTCTGAGGATTAAACGACAAAACATAGACGAAACGCCAAGCTCAAGAGCACAAAAATATTTGATACTAATACTTTTCCCCTTCTCTTACTTTTGAAACTCCTAAGCATGTAAAGTTTGATACTCTTTTAGAAGCTCAGGTTTGGACCACACAAGGCAGCAGTAAGGGCCTGGTTTAGAAGTCATGTGACCTGATTTCTGGTTTCAGCTCTGGCACTCATTGACTGTGTGATGTCACTCAAGTCAGTTAACCTCTTTGGGTCAAAAGTTCATCATCTGGAAACTGAATTAAGTCAATCTTTTCCCATCCATTTTGTGAATTGGGAGAATACAATAATTTGGCAAGGATCCTTTTCAAAAGTTCATTCTAAAATATCACAATAACAACAATAAAACACAATGAACCCAGCATACACATGCCCAATATAGGGCTTTTTTTACATGGTAAGTACTCAAGAAGCACTTACTGAATGGATGAATATGCCAAAATAACCCCCAATGAATCAATTCGTGATCTCTAAGCTCTTTTCTGAATTTTCCCACTACCCCAAGTACCCCGTACCCTCCCTTCTATAAGGCAAGAGCTACTTGGCAGGACTTCATAATGTCAATTTTAATTTCCAACTTTGTGTTGTGATGTTTCAGAGTTTATACAACTCCCACGGAGAAGCAGTTGTCACCATGGCAACCTTTAGGCCACTGCAGTGAGAAAAATTAGCGCCTACCCAGACCTAGTAATTGCTGTAGTCTTTTCCTCTTGGATTCCTAGCAGTGGATGCTTGAATACGAATACCAAGTGGGCTCCAGCCAGCGAGGGTAATAGTGTACAGCAATAAACTGTCTATTAGCTGATGCTTACATTTCAGACAAATTGAGGAGGTTGTCAAAGGCATTAGCTTCTATCCTTTCCAGGGAATCACTCTGAGAGATTTCACTGGGGGAGAGAAGGGGGAAAAAAAAGAAACATGAAAGAAATGACTGCATCTGAATGATAATGAGCTGTGTCTGTGACCCAACAACTGGGGACTCCACCGTGTCCCTCTGAAAAAGGACAGCGATGCGCAAGTTGTCTTCACATCATAAAGTGCTAACATCCCCCTTTAGAAGCACTGATGGGTGTCTACAACCCAGGTGCAGTTGAAATGCAAGTTTCAGTAATCCCTGTTTACATGACAGGTTTTCTCTTTTTTATCTGTGACTCAGAGGAACAGATTGTTAGAGGTGGATAGGCCCTTTGAGAAAACCTAGTCAGATTTCCTTGTTTTACAGCTCTGGAAATTGAGGCCCAGAGAGACGAGGCAAATAATACTTATAAGAAGATTCAAGACTAGGATCAGGATGTCTGGGGTCCCAATTCCATCACTCCAGTGAGGCTTTAATTTAGGTTGAATTGTTTCATAACTCTTAACACTTGTTTTCCCAAAATCCTGTTCCAAGGCTATTGCAAGGTAGTCAACTCCTGCACATGGTGTCCATCATGGATTGTAATTATCTATTCCCTTGACTGTTTTTCTCACTATGTGAACAAATTTGAGGACAAGGAGTATATTCCATTCACTTCTGAATCCCTGGTAGCTTCATGTTGCTTGGCACAAAGTTAGAGTACAAATGAATGAATGAATGAGTCAATGAACTAATGAATAAATTGATTTTCTAAAAAGACACAAAAATAAAGGAATCCACTTTGTCATATACTATCCCCAAGTATTTAGGTCAGTGTTACCCTAAAATCCCAACATAAGCTACCATTTCCTGCCAGCTGAGAAAAAAAATCTGAAATTCACAAATTGTCCATTTTGCGTGTTTCTAAGGTTAGCACTCACTGAAGACTTCACACTTGATGACAGCATTAGCCCACAGAAAGGCAGGGCCTAAGGCAGTTAATGGCTTTGCAGAACAACACAATAATGGATTGTTCTTGGGCTGATTCATCTTATTTCTACCTAATGGTTTGCTTATTTAACTGTGGCTGCTTTTCTCAGTAGGAGGTCTTAGTGCATTAAAAGTTATCAAAACTCAACATTCAAACTTGAGAGCAAAAGAGTATGGATTAGGTTCAAGCAAACTGACATGTCTGTAACCTGCAGTGAATTTCCTATAATATTCACTAATTCTTGAAGAATTATTTTTAATATTCTCGTTGCTCGATAATACAGCAGTAGGGGTTCCCCAAGGAGCTAAAATTGACAGTATAGTATCTTCTGCAGAGATGCAAATCTGCTTTGAAAGTGCAGTGGATTGTTAAGAGATGCCCTGTGGGAACTAAATGGCATTGAGGTCCTTTGACTGAGGTTAACATTAAGAACGATACTGGAATACTGGGTTCTGGAGAGTGCTCTCTCTTCTTATGGGATCTAGAAGCAGAAACCCAGGGACAAATGATTCAAGTTACATCTGACACACGTGACATCACACTACATTATCAGGTTGCTTTATGCTTTTGATAAATGCCTTTCATCAATACAGCTACAAAAACTGTGTTTTTTGTCATATACTTATTATATTTTAGAAACAAAGATTCTCTTCTGATGCACAATAAACTTCCAACACATTTTCTTCGATGTGGGTGTTATCTAAAAATGAAACACAAGGGAATAGCTGCTCCAGCAGAAGGAGAATTTTTATGCTTGGAATCTATCTACTTTTCTGCTTAAAAAGCATATCATCACTTATCAAAATGCATTCAGTTCTTTGAAGCAAGGTTAATTATCTGGATTTTAATGACTCTTGAAAATTCTACCTTTTCTTCAAAGGTCCCTAGATATTATTTTTATTCTAAAGATAAAAATATTAGGATTTTCTAAACATAATTTATCTCCTAGAAAAATTATCTCCTTTCAACTGTGTTTCCTGTTAGAAAAAATTTATTATTCCAATTATGAATGTCTTTTGATGTGCAGTAACTTACTTACATTTTTACGACCTCATTAAGTCCTCTGAAAGCTTGAGATGGGATTACTTTGACAGGGAGATAGGTGAGTGATCTAGAAAAGAAAAAAGGAAAGCCAAGAGTTTAAAATTTAAAATTGGGTGTCTCTTAAATTCATGAACAAAGTGTGTGTGTGTGTGTGTGTGTGTGTGTGTGTGTGTGTGTGTGTGTGGGAGAGAGAGAGAGAGAGAGAGAGAGAGAGAGAGAGAAAGAGAGAGAGAGAGAAACTACAGAGTTCCCAACAACTGGATTCATTTTGCGAATTCTAACTTACATCAGTGAAGCGATATGCCATTCTTGGTCTTTATCAAAGAGTGTGTAATTTTGTGGTTAAGACCATGAATGTTGGGATAGGATACACCTGGAATCAAATCCCCACTGTCCTACCACCTAGCTATGTGATTCTGAGCATGTTATTTAAGCCCTCTGTTTCAGTTTCTTTGTTTATATAATTGGAATAATAATTCCTATTTCACAGGGTTGTTGCGATTAATCAAGGTAACCCATGTAAAGGACAGGACTTGACACCAAGTGAATGTATAATTTTATATTTATACGATATTATATATAAATAGTTCTAGAGTAGTCCTATAGGCTTGGTTGGGAGGATTGACAAGAAGCTATCTTGAGTGGAGGGGAGAAACGAATGATGAAAATACAATTGAAAACCACGCAGGCAGGAGAAAGGAGATTCACTCAGAACATGCCTCTGTCTTGACCTATACTATCTTCCCCAGCAAGCCTATTTCAATATTATCCCAGCCAGATACTTTGATCCCATGGTTAACTCACATGGCATCTCATGTCATTTGGGGGGAATGTCCGTGAGAGCATTTCCTTCAGGCACTCATACCCACAGGAACAATCTAAGTATTCTTAAAATTGAGATAAAAGCTATGCAGGATTTAAGAGTTGAGAAAAGAGTGACATTCAGCAATAGCAACACCAGTACAGGATGATGTATGAATGCTAAAGGAACCTGAGGTTAAGATAAGGAGAAAGCATCTGCAAGGTGGGGAATATTCAACCACTTACATCATTTACTGAGCATCTACAGTGGTTCAAGGTTTTGGGCTAAGGTCTGGCAGAGGGGAAGTGAATGGACCAGGGCATTTCAAGTAAGAAGTGAATATCAGGAATATGAGAGATTCCTGAGAGATGCTGCCTTGTTTTTCATGTCTATGCAGCAGAAATTGCCTTAGCTATGAGGAAAGAACACCTCCATAACGAACAGATTTCAATCAGTGAGATGTCTTACAGTCCCAGAAGGAAATTGCTGCTAATGTAGACTACTGTATGAGTTATGCCCACCCCCTGTAACCTTATTTTATCTGCTCAACAATAGTATGAGGTGAATATTTCCCTCAGATAGAAGAAATTGGGTCACGAAGAGATTAAGTAACCTGAACAACGTGACAACTAAGGAGACTGACTCCCAATGCCCTTTCCACTGTGCAATACTGGCCAAAGCATGTGATTCCCCATCCATTCTCTCTTGGTGAGCAAGGAGAAGGGACAGGTGTTGTAACCCTGTTTTTCTTGAGAGGAAGCATGTTGCATTCTCTCTAATCCTCCTGCAAAGCAGTTTACCAGCAGTTCCTCCACAGGAGCAAAGTAGAGGAATTTCAGAAATTTCATTTCACGAAATGCTTTTATTCATCAGTTTCTTAGAAGTGATGCAACATAGAGGAAGTAATCCAGACTTGATCCTCTGATTCTCTTCCTGAAGACGGTCCCACCAAGCACATCGTTCAGCACCCAAACTCATTTAACAGAGGATCCAAGAAGAACCGGGATAGTAAGGGGAGAAATCTTCTTGCCATGGCATGGTTACTTCCTATATTTCTTCTGGAATCATGTCTGCTTGGCTTCCTGATTAAAAACACAGTTTTATTGCTCTCTGCACTGCCAAGCCAATAAATTTCCAGAAGAGAAAGCTGTATTCCACTGTACCCCATGCAACATCAATAAAACTGACAGCCAAACTCTGATTCCAGAATCTTTATTGCTGGGGATAATGCAGTGCAGAACATATTTTGGAGAGTGTTTACATAAAAGCTTCAACCAAACCCTTCAGAGCTGTTTATTCATGCAAATGGAGCCCGGAAGCTGGAACCTCTCAGCAGGCAGCCTCCTCCTCCAAATGGGAGCATGGTGTGGCTCCCAGAGGAGCAGTTTGGTTCAGATTTTGACTAGGGAGGTTGCCTGAGCTTTTGATTGATGCAGGAAGGAGGGATGAGGAGCAAAGGTCTGACAGAAGCACGAGAAGCTGTACATCATGCTCTGGCAGTCCCCAGTGACTGTGGAACAGCCCTCGTCCAAGATGAAATTTTGCAGAGTTGATGTTGATGCTGCAGAGCAGGAAAGGCAACAGTAATGAGAGTACAAACAGAGTTCCCACCCTAAAAGAGACACCGAGTGAACAGCAGGTGACTCCGTGGATGCACCTGGGTCAAGAAAGCGGACCGGGGGCCAGAGAATGGGGAGAGAAGTGGGGTGAGTCAGGTGCACTGTGCTTTTCACAACAGATGTGTTTCCATGAAGCAACACGGAGAATGTCATTCTATGAATCCAAAACCATTTTTCCCACTGACTTATGTTTTTATTTCAGAGATGTCACATCTTTGTTTCTGATTCTTTTTCAATTGGCAGCAGTTCATAAGCATTCAAGTGTCTACCTCCCAGATTTAAATTCATTCACGTGGTCTGTGATTTGTTAGTAACCATTTGAAAGTACTTCCTTTGAAGGTGTCCCCTTTTCTGATGGATGTGTCTATGATTCTTTCTATGATGCCAGAAACATTTAGCGATGTGAGTAATTGTCTAAATAACCCTGCAATTCCACTCCTGTATACGTGGGAGAGAAATTTCTCAAACTAATACTTAAGGGAAACTGTACAAGAATTTTCTTCACAGCATTGTGTCATTAAGGGGTTGGAGGCAACCTGAGTGCCCATTACTGGGTGAGGGAGTAGGTAAAATGTGCATAGCACACATCTAATGGAGTATGAGCATGTAGAAGCAAGAGTGTAAAGGCACACAGAGCAGCATGGGTAGATCTTAAAGTCATGGGGTTGAGAGAAACAAGTCAGAAATTACTGAGATATGTAAAATAGTATTTGCAGAATTAAAATACATGCACATCAAATATTAGACATTTTAAAAGAAAACACATGAGCATACATTAGAATTGTTATCTAAGGTGAGTTGAGAGGAAAAGAAATGGGAGAAAGGGATAAAATAAATAAATAAATAAATAAAAACAGAGAGGGATTTTGAATGGGCCAATGATGATATTACTTGAATGATGAAATATGATCAACTTAATCTTCTGTACCTGACAGACAAATGGAAAAGAAGAAAGTTTTATTTTGATGTTTTGACTGCCTGCCTCCCTGCCTCCCTGCCTCCCTGCCTTCCTGCCTTCCTGCCTTCCTCCCTTCCTCCTTGCTTTTTTTGAAGTTAGGCATACATGTATTGCAAGAATTTTGTGAACTTCAGGAACTCCTGTGGAAAAGTCTAGTCAGTATCATTTGCGATAGAGCAGAAGCTGAGGAGAACTGGGAAAAAAAGAGATCTAAGGCAAGGACGGTGCAGCAGCTCTGCTGTCTAGTGTCCAAAAAAAGAGAATGAAAGCTATGCATAAATCAAAGAAAAATAAAGGAAGGATAGAGCCCTTTCTGTCTCAGCGAAAGAGGATGACACTCCCAAACCATGCGTCTCAGATGGGTGGTGAAGAATTAGGGTTCCTGGGCAAACATGAGGTTTCACTTGCAGGGTGGAGAGTTCTCTCGTGAAAAGGGAGATGGCTGTGGAAGAATATGGCTATGGAACCATGCAGCTACTTATATTTATTACATTTTCATGGTCCTTTTTATGGTTTTAAACTTTGATTTTAAAATAAATCAATGATGCAACACAGGTGGTACCTGGATTATAGCCAAACCCTACCTTGTCCAAGTGCCTTTGTCACAGAGGTTGGAAAAATTACTTAGATTGGGTGACAAAGGCTGCCTTAGGTTCATCAGCTCTGGAACATCCTTCTACTCACTAATCCCGTTTGCAGATCCCCAGCCCTTCTAGTTGTGGCTTAAAGTTGAAATAGAAGCAGTCTCTTCACCCATTAGGATTGGAGTTAATTCATTCACCCTAGTCCTGAAATCTTGTGATTGCTCATGACTCTGGCAAAGCCTTGTGCATTGTCTAATGCACCTGTACTGCCTACCCACATGCTGTGTTGGTGCTTGTTTTTGCCTCGATTCCTTATCCTGTGGCCTATTTGGTTTCCCAAGAGTCCATCTAGCAGTGGAGCCCTCCTACTTCCTGCCTTCCCTTCCTCCAAATCACCAGATCCTGATCCCACTTCTCTACTCCTTAGGGGATACTGCTCCCCAGAATAGTTCCTGGGTGCTATCTGGTTGGGATCAACCTAGTATCTCTTACTGCTGGGTTCTGACCTTCAATCTGGGCTCCCAGGCACAGATGGGACCCTGTGCTGGGACTACTTTGTGCAGTTGGGTTAGTTCCTATAGTGGATGCTGTGTGGGTCACCAAAACCACCCTTTAGGACTGAGGCATCCATTACCTCAGCTGATGGGAGAGTGGATAGGTGAAGATCTCAGCTGACTTTCTCTCCTGGAAGTATGCTGTCAGACTAAGATTGCTATTTCACCCAAGATTATGTCCTCCCTCCTGGACAGCCCTCATCCAGTGAGTGGACAATGCATAGAATAAAGGCTTAGCCCCCTTGCTTCAAGGTGAGCCTACTCAGAAGAACCATCCTATCTCTAGAGCTCCTTCCTATTAACTTTTTTACCTAGGCCCCTGACTTGATCCCCTTCCCAGCCAATTCCAATTGCCAAGCTCCCAGTGCTTGTGTCAGAGTCCAGCAACAGGGAAAAATTTACAGAGAAGTAAAGAACATTCAGATAAATCCAGTTACCTTAAAGAAGATAATGTCATTTTATTATGTCCTTCCTCATTGCTTCTAATGTCTCTTGGGTACTCAGGGATGGGGCTGGGGCCCCTCTTCTTTTTTTCTTTTGAGTTTAATAACACAGACGACCTTGGAAGGAGCCAGTTTGTCCAGTTCATTGTCTTGTTAACTAACCCTTAAAGTAATGTTAGCTGGAGAGCTTCAGTCAGGAGGGCTCTAGTGTGTCCTTCAAGGAAATTGAAGATTTGGAAATCATTGCTTATAAAAACCTATCAATTGGAAGACATTTGCATTATCAAAACATTCTTTGTTCTATAGAAGGATTTGCTGGGGAGTTCCTTTAAATTGCAAACTCTCTGGCTGAGGAGAGAGGTGGCTCATGCCTATAATCCTAGCACTCTAGGAGGCTTGAGGCCAGGAGTTCTAGACCAGCCTGAGCAAGAGTGAGACCCTGTCTCTAAATAGAAAAATTAGCCCAGTGTGGTGGCACGTGCCTGTAGTCCCAGCTACTCGAAAGGCTGAGGTAGGAGGATTGCTTGAGCCCAGGAGTTTGAGGTTGCTGTGAGCTAGGATGACCCCACTGCACTCTAGCTGGGGTGACAGAGCGAGATGCTGTCTTAAATAAATAAATACATATGTGCATAAATAAATAGTAAACTCTCTAGGTGAATGGAAAATACAGTGTAATTGACTCTTTTTTAAAAGATAGGCATTACATAAAGCAAATTATAACTGTGAGTTCTTTACCTTCCCTTGATTTTTCAGAGCTTGAGTGTAAGATGATTTCTAGGGCAGGACTGCCTTCTGAGGCCACAGGCTGAGCAGGGCCACAGGGAGAGGAGACCTAGAGAAGAAATCCAGTATCCGTCTGGAGTCTCCAAAGCCTGGGTAGGGTCTTTGGATACACTGCTAAAGCTTTTTTCCCTTTCCTTCTGCCCAACACATGGCAGAAGTGAAATATTCATTACCTTCTAATTGTTTTAAAAATGTCATCTATATTGTTGATTTAGGAAAGCTACAAATATCCATCCATTTTGCACAGATGATTAGTTTATTGCTAGAGCTATACCCTGAATTTTAACAGAGGAAGGGGAAAAAGAGAGAAATCAGACATGGTCAAAGCTTTTTTGCCTAATGAAATTGTCGAAACTGGAGGGGGGTTATTTAATTATTTAAATTCAAAGGAATGTTAATTTTTTTATTTATCAATTAAGATCTTGTTCTACATTTAACAGAAACTTAAGAATTTTTGTGTTCTTTTGAAAGTTGCTCAGTAATTATAATAAACTTGCTTTCATCTTGGAATGAAATAAAAATAGCCTTTCTCTTTTCAAGTGATTTTAAATCTTTGAGCTTTCAAAGGCATAGATCTATGTGGTATCTTCATTACAGGGAGTGTCTTCATTTATTGGCCTATTGTCTTCAGCATTTACCTAGAGGGAGCTGAGGCTTCAGTGTTAACTGAAATATGAAGTCAGTTATAGATGGAAATCCAAAAATATTAAGCTTTACATCAGAAAATTTTGGAATGCTCCTTAAAAATACATCCAAGTGGTTGAGATTATTTCACTACTCCCTGCACTTATTGTATTAGGTTCAAGGAGTCAGAATGAAAGGGCTGCTTATAAGTTGTTTGGTCCAACTCCTCACTTTATAGGAGAAGACTCTTAAGTCAGGAAAGATGAAATGACTTCCCTGGATCCACATGGCAATTCAGAGGCAGATCTGGACTAAAACATATGTCTCTTCATTCCTTCTCCAGTGCTGTGTCTTCTACCAGTTGAATCACATCAGTACCGTTCATCTGGGGGTTTATAGACTCACTCTACTGCATGATCCTCTGTTTTTCACGTGAAAACTTAGTCTCTGAAGAGAGCCATCACCTTCTTGAGGGCGTGTGCTCAGACTTCAACTTCAGGACGCAGCTCAAATCCCTGTTCCTCCTTGAAGCTTTGGAGCCTACCAGAGTGGTTTTTCTCTGTTTCCTCTGCCCTCCTCTGCACTTAATGACTACATTATTTTTTTCCTTCACTATTATTTGAGAATTTACCAGGTGGCCTGTATGACCATTTCCTCTCTTCTACCATTGAACACCCAATCTCTGGTGGATTCTGCATTCACACTGTCTCTGGCTTTCTGCCTCTTTATTCCTTACCCACTGCCATTCTTGGCCATTCTTTTCTCCATTTTTGACTATTCTGGAGTCCCCTACTTGGTTTCCCCTTATTCCATCCTGGCTTTCCCTTGCCCAGTCTAGACTACTCTTCTTGACAACTTTCACTATGTCACTCAAATATCTTCCGGGCCTCCCATTGGCCAATCCAACTATCTACAAATGTCTCAGCCTTGCATTCAAGCCTCAATCTTCATCTGCCAGTCATAGCACCCACTCTTCCAATACACTAAACTTGCACTGTCCCATGTGGCAGCTGATGGCCACATGTGGTCACTGAGCCATTGAAATGTGTCCAGTCTTAATTGAGTTGAACTGTAAGTATAAAATTCATATCAGGTTTTGAAGACTTGGTAAGAAAAAAGAATGTACAATATCTCATTAATAATTTTTGTATTGATTACATGTTAAAGTGATACTATTTGTACATATTAGATTAAATGAAATAGTTTATTAAAGTTAATTTCACTTTTAAAAAACTTTTTAAATGTGGCTACTGTAAAATTTAAAATCACTCATGTGACTTACATTATATTTCCACTGAATAGCACCTCCCTAGACAAATCAGACTATTTGTGCTTCCTGAACTTGCCTCACACTTTCCTGCCTTCACTCACACTGTTTCTACCATCTGGCACATCTCCACCCTTCTCTGTTGGTCAAATATCTACGCTTGGTTAAAGGTCCATCTTAGGTACTACATACTTTATAGATCATGTCTTCATCACCAATTACACTTGCTTTCTCTCTTGAAGCAGCAGAGTGTGGTAGTTAAGAGTGCAGATTACAGAGCCAGACTGCCTGTGTTCAAATCAAAGTTTTATTCCACATCTCTAAAATGTGTGTAATCTATAAAATCTATAGATTTTTTTAGATTACATATGAAAATGTTTACATAATACTAATAGAACATCCAGCACAAGAAAAGAACTCAATATGTAGTTTTAATTCCCAGCTGCTCACTGTGAAACCTTCAGACTACCTGTGCTATACCTAATGACAACTGTACTTCCTTGGCAGGGGGTAGGGATGGGTGGGTTCATTACTTTGGAATTGATTCTTCTGTTTGTCATGGGTCACCCTTAAGTCGTAACATGCCTATGACTTGTCCCTGACTCTTGACTCTCCAGTGATTATACATAGGCCTGAAAGGGAGGGTAAACACTAAATACACCCACTTGGTACCTTTCTTTTGAGCTCCACCTCTCATAGGCCTCACCCGATAGACTTTTAAAGCAATGATTGAAAAAAAAAACCCTTCTATTAAATATTTCAACTCCAGGAAGCCACTCTGCAGAGTTTTCGTTTGAGCATTTATTTTAAAAAATTCAGTCAATTGCAACTGTGCCATTGGAAAGTGCAATTTGAGGGACTCTCCTCCAAGACAGCCATTCCAGAACACCCAATAAGCTGCAAGGAATTTATGACTTATCACGTGAACCAAGATGTTAAGAAGATTCCTTGGATAATAGATTTTCAAAGTTATTTATGCAACAACAAATTTAAAAATATAAAGCCTCAGAGGAAAATGGTAAACATATCTAAGCCCTTACTCAAAACCCATTTAAAGTTTGCTAAAGAAACAAAGCGAAATAACCCAATCTCCACCTCCTAAACTAAAATTCTTCTAGCAGTAATATAACATGACAAGAATAACTCTGGTAAATAAAACTACATGTTGAATTCTCCCCAGGGAATGTCTGCATCGTCTGTAATGATTTCTCAAAAATATTTTTCAGACGCAGAGAATATTATGTTGTCAGGGCAGTGACACTGCAGATATGCTTCAGGAAGCTCTTTCATTATAAGCTTCTCTCTCCTGACACTTAAAAACTTTTTTTTTTTTTGAGTGTAAAAGATGGATTGCAACTATATATCACACACTTTTAATTAATCTAAGAATGGGTTTTAAGAGTCTTAAATTATTGGCATGTATGCCTTGACTTTTCACTAACTCATCCACTCTGGTAGACACCAATTTGTGTGGTTGCCTGGACCAAAAATGCCCCCTTCCTGGAAGCATCTCATTGCTGCTTGCATCATAGTGGAAGAATCTTGTTGAGTGAGTAGGTCAAGTCTATGCTGGAGGGTGCCTCAGCCAATCAGATTCTTTCTCTTAAGAATTTGAAACTTAAAATAGAGGGACAGAGAGGAGGGATCTTTGGAACTGACTCATTGTAAAGGTGATATCTAGAGAGAAGTTCTCTGATCTTTTGCAAAGATGCCAGATATTCTCTTTGGATCTTGCTGGCATACTTCTATACCTTTATCCTTCTATTAAGTTCATCTCTTATGATGAATTTTGTCAGAGTTGATGTCTGGTGCTTGCAAATGAGAAAAGCTTTAACCAGAGCCCCACCCAAGGTTTCCAGGGTGAAGTAATCTGTTCCACTGACAGTCCATAACACAGACAGGGCATATGCTATGCTGATAGTCAGTGAGAGGACAGAAGGCTTTGGATAATGATTCCCCAGTGGCCTCTCTAAGCTGGCCAGGACCGAGCTTATGGGATACCCATGTTAGCCTGGCTGCCCCATGTTAGCCTGGTCTGCCCCTATAGAGAGTGAGTCTTAAAGAACTAAAACTCAAATGACATTTCCACCAAAACTTTGTTACTCTGGCTAGAGGGAATGGCTCCCTCCTCTGAACTCCTACCTTGTTTAGAACCTTCATCTAGCTTGTATCACCTTCAGCATTCCTTGCAGTCATCTGAGAACTGGTCCTCTTTCTCCTATGTCTGGAAGACTGTAAGCTCCTGGTGTGCAGGGATGGGTATCTTTGGATCCTGCGTGTTGTCCTGTACATTTCAGTACATGGTCCTTAAGTGGTCACCAAGTCTGACCTGAAGGTTTTCTATTAATACGTGTCCACCTTGAGACTTAGGGATGGAGAATGGGGAAAGGAAAGGACCCAGAATGGGCTTGGATGCTCTAGCTGGGCAGACAGGACCAAAAGCAGCCTATAATCAGGTGTTAGGAGGTATGTTTCAGAGGCAGTTCAGGCTAGGCTGAAAAGGCCAGAATATCAGACTCCAGGCAATAATGAGCTCTGCTATTTTAAGATTATAACTTATTCACCTTCCAGGCTGAGAAGACCTAATGGGTCACTTTCTCTAATTAACACTTCCCAGGAACAAAACCATTCCATCAGGCTTACCTCTTGGATGATAGATATTTACTGCTCAACCTCATATGTGGGCCATGGGTTTTTCAGTCTTGTCTGCATCATCAGATTGTTACAATAATGCCTTGTAGTTATGTGATGAAACCTTTATTTCCAAGTACTTTTGGCTCTTTTGTCTCATTTATCTTCACCACAGCCAGCCCCACTCAGTGGCAGGAATCATTATGCCCCTTTTACAGATAGCACAGAGGTTTTATTTCTAGCTCAAACCTACAGTGTAAATTAGGGGCAGGGGACCTGGTGCCAGAACCCAGGTCTGCTTAGTCTTTGTCCTATTGATCAATTCAGATAATTTGGGAGCTATGTTGGACCCCACCCTGTCATACCTGAGCATCCCCACCCCTCTGGGCTCAGAAGCGCTGTCTGCTGCTGCTCATGAGGTGGCATTAGGAGCCCAGGAGTACAGGAACCTCGTTGCATCAGAGTCAAGGACAAACATAACAGCAGGAAGGGATCAAACCTTCATTCTGAAAGTTGAGTTTTATTTATAAATTGGGCTTTTCAGAATTTGGCTCTGGTGGCATTGAAGAGCCACAGTTCAGGGCCACAGAGAGAGCAGCTGTGAGTGGTTTGCTGCCTGGGAGGGGGTGTCATCTGCCAGTGAGGCAGAAGCTGGGAGTAAATGAGGACCCTGTGGAGAAGCTGCTAGAAGCTGCCCACCAAGTTAGAGAGCCCACCTGCCTGGTGGGTGGGATTATTTTAATTCCCTTCTTAAAAAAAAAAGAAGCTGGGTGGGAAATTTGCTAAAATCTGCGTTAAATGTGATTTTTCTCTAACCAAGGGGAGCTGCCGGAACAAAGCACATATGCTTCCACGGAGCCAGCCCTCTTGGGTCTGGAAGTGAGCAGCAGGGCTGCTCTCCACTCTGTGACTTAATTGGCTTTAAAACCTCATGTGTAAGATCAGAGTTACACATGACCAGCACACCATTTGGTGCAGCTACTCTGGGAGATTATAATTTGGAAAGAGACCTTTGGTGCCTCATTTCAAGACAGGAAAAGCAGCCAATTGAGAGGCTTAGGAAGAAGATAGAGGTGGGTAAAGGAGCAGAACTGGAGCCCTGAATTAATCTGATTTACTGCTTTTGAAATAAAAAACAGGTAAAAAAAGAAAAAACCCAAGGAGTTACTGCTTTCCAAGGAGGGAGTGAGGTCCAGTGCCAAAGGGATCTGTGTGTGAACCTTTTTGGCTCTACACTTGCGTGGAGATTTTGGGAACTCTGTGGCTTGTTAGTTTTGTTAGTGTCCTGCTAGGGGCCCTCATTTACTTTCCCCAAAACAATGATTTTTATTTAATAAAATCTGGTCCTTCCTAAGCTTCCCTCAAAGAGTTTGTTTATCAGCACAGCCAGGTTTAAGAATCGCTTCAAAGGCATGACTGAGAGAGCTGAGTCAGAACTGAGGTTCAAGATCAGTCTCTACCTTAGGATTTTGGTTTTTGGGGAGCTTGGGGCAGGACAGGGAGAAGAGACATGAAATTCCTGAATTCCGGGATTTTTTTGGCTGGCCCAGCTTCAGGGAAGGTGAGGATCGGGCCAAGCTGTCCTACTTGCAAGAGCTTGGTAGGCTTCCCTCTGTTGACTCTTTGCGGGGGCTGTTACCTGGTATCCTGCACTAGAAACCAGTCTCAATTCAGTCTGCCTTGGTGTTTTTTTTTTTTTTTTTTAAATTAATGGATCTTGGGCTGGGGATTGATTCTTTCTGAGTGAGTTTAAAACAAACAAAAATGAAAACAATCTAGATGGGATATACTAACACGGGTAAACGTCAGGTTTTGATTCTCTGAAGCTGATATGTCTGCTATTTCCCATTCAAGGTATAGATTTGGAGCCTGCAAATTCTAGGACCTGGATGCCGACATAACACAAAGAACTCCCTCCACTACCCGTAGCACCCTCTCACCTCCTCATTTTCTAGGATGCAGATTTTAAAATGACATTTAGATGTGGTACATTCTGGCTAATGTACATACTTCCTTTTTGCACTGGTTTATTCCTTTTTAGCTGTCTATGCAGTTTAATCATCATGTAGTTCAATAGACACATTAATCATACTACACTCAAAATTCTAGGAATCCTGAGTTGAGTAAGGCCTCTTGAAGTGATTCCCACTCTAGCACAGTGATTCACAACTAAGGTGCGGAGGGAGGATTTTGCCCCCCAGGGGGCATTTGACAAATATCTAGAGATATTTTTGGTTGTCACGATGTGGGAGGGCGGTGCTACTGGAATCTAGTGGTTAGAGGCCAGGAGTGCTGCTAAACATCCTACAATGTACAGAACAGCTTCCACAACAAAGAACGATCTGACCCCAAATGTCAGTAGTGCTGAGGGTCAGAAATCTGCTCTAGCAGAAGAGGCACACATTGTACAAATGGTTACATTATGGTGTTGTATGATCAGATCTATATATAAATGTAGGATATCAACATCAGTATGTGGACGGGGGAGCTGGAGCCATGGGTGAGGTGGGCCAATGGACATTAGAGAAGGCTGCAGGGGGAAGTGACTCCTAATCATGGTTTTTACTTAATGCCTTTGCAACCAATCATCAAAGAATCTCTTTCATTGAAAGTTTATTAGGCAAGAACTACATACTAGGATTTTTTGTTCTTTTTGCACAGCCCTCTGGGTAATTTAATCAAAGATTTCTGATGATTTTGTATCTTCTCTTAAAACAGTACTTCCCCCAAAGAGCCCAGAAGAGGCATGAAGAGGAAAGAATTCATTCAACCTTATTCTTTGCTCCTCAGCAGGAATCTCTAGTCTATTTTAACCTGTGGTTCTTCTGCCAGGACTCCTCTTGCCTTCTCTCCTTCAAGGTTCAGCTTCCTAACCCTTGGCCATGAAGCCTTCTCTTGGAGACATCTTCAGGCCATAGTGATTGATTCATTCCCTGAATTCCTTAGAGGCTTGTGGCTTTTCTCCACACTTATTCCAGTCTCTTAGGTGTGTTTCTACCTAGCCTCTGGACTCCTCAAGGACAGGAACCACACCCTCCACCTGTGCATCCCTCTATAACACTGAACACTTTTCTCCCCTAATTTCCACTGAAGTTGAGAGGAAGAGGAAGGAACTAAGGAAAGATGTCAGGAGACAAACATCTTCCTGTAACACTGGACTAATGGATATATACATTTTATCTTCCCAAAGTCTCTGGATTGTGTTTTTATAATAAAGTCTAAAAATTTAATCTCTGTTCAGTAGGTACGACATGCAAAAAATAAATTGCCAAAATTATTATTAGCATTTTCTTACTAACAGATTTTGCAGAAGCTGTTTCCATATCAAGCAGATCAACCTTTTTGTTGTCATAGAGACAAAGATCTTTATATAACCATGGGCAAGGTGAGATTTTTTTCCCCTCTTTTCCTCCTTCCAGTTGTCTGAAACTAGTAAGAAAGAAAAGGAAATTTTTTAAATCAATTTTTTTCTTTTTTTTCCCCCAATTAAAGCAAGTAAAAATGTGAGAGCTATTTTTTGTATCACACTTTAGATTTTAAATACATATGTTTTTAATAAAATATGAAAGGGGAGGAAAGATTTCAATGATGCCATTTTCAAAATTTGCAAGCAGTGGGCTGGGCAGAGATAAGTAGTTATAATCCTTGTACCTGTTTTTCTTCTTAAACCAAATAGTGAACTTCAGATGGAGGACTTAGATGGCAGGGTTACTGAGTCCTGAGAGCATAAACTGACATCTGTTGAGGACTGATGATGAATTCTGAGGTGCTCTGCGGTGCTCGCCTTCTCCAACCCTCAGAACCTGGAGTGCTCCCTTCCCTCTGCAGCGCCAAGTACTGTGGATAAGTTAGGGCAAGACCACTTCTTCTCCTGGAAACCTTATCTCATAATGTAAGCTCTCTTCATTTTGGGAACTCCTGATAACTTGTTATTCACAGTATTTTTTTATCTTATAATTATTGTTTACCATTTTATACATTCATCATTAAGAAAAGAGGATTTTAGCATGAACCTGTCTACTTTTCCTGTCCTTTGCCTTAATATTAAGTGATTCCCTTATCCATCTGTCTTCCTCCCTCGGGACTCAGAACTATCCTTACTCTTTCTAAGATTAACCCTTCCCCTATGTTCTTAGACTGATGCCCTCTCCCTACCCGCACTGAGATCTTACTCCAACAAATACTATTCCTTCCTCATCCCATGTATCTTCAGTCTGTCCTTCATGGATTCCTTCTTCTCTTCCTCTTTGAAGAAAAAAAAAACTTTTCTGAGTCCTGCTTATTTTCTGTCTGTCTCTGAGTGTAAGGTTTCGATTTTATGACTTTTTGCAGTGATAAATAGGTGTTGTGTATGTGTGTTGGAGGGGATAGGGAAGGGAAATATATGGCACAAGGGAGTTTAAAATATACTTGCTCTCCAAAATTATACCTCCATGAAGAGCAGTGCCTTGGTTCCCAAACTTTAGAGTGTACTAGAATCAACTGGGGAGCTTGTTAAAATGCAGACTGCCAGACCCCATCTCCAGAGTTTCCGATTCAGTAGGTTGGGGCTGGGGCCTGAGAGTATACTTGTCTAATAGTTCCCAGGTGATGTTCATGCTGCTGGTCCAGGACTACACTTTGATAAATATCACCTTAATGTAACAACCCTCCTATTGCTTCATATGTACCTCTCTTGTCATATGGATGTTGGTGTCAGTGTGTTGTGCCCAAAAAGTTATCCTGTTTTCACCTAGGTAGACTCTGCCTCCATAGGGCTCTCATCTGAAAGACAAGGTCATCTCTCAATCATCCAGTGCTCAGGAAACATGACCTTGTGGTAGCCAAGGGTCACCATAGCTGGCCAAGGATCTGAATATTGAGGAGAAGATGCTCCTGGTGGTGGATGCTCAGAATGTCTACCCTCAAACCTAGTCTGCCCTATAAAATCTTTTTGAGGGGTTCTAGGCTTCTCTAAGTCATGGTGTGGCACAGCAGCAAGAGAAAAGTGTTTGTTTTTGTTTTTTTTCCTCTTTAGCCTTTTCCAGGGAAGAGGTCCCCTGCTAAGGCCAGCATGAGTGTAGCAACAGGAGCCATTGAGAAATCTGCCCATTCACACCCCTCTCCTCAAACAGAGGTTCCTCACTCAGTACCAACTTCAGAGAAGCTGGGCGTATTTTTTTTTTTTCTAAATTAAGGAGAGATAATTTTCTCACAAAGACAAGCAAATATAAAAAGATAATTATTAGATAAAGTCCTGAATTGCTACTCAATAGCTGTGAGACCTTGAGCAAGTTATTCCATCTGTCTGGATCTCAGTTCCTTCTAGTCTGTATGATAAGTAACAGGCGAGCAGGGCAGCCTGTTAGTGGCACCATCATTCATAAGAGTAACGCGGGAGGCTTGTCAGGGAAGGACAAGGGCTGGAACTTGGAAGGCAGGTTCCATTGTTTGTGGATTGATTGAAACAAATTCTATCAGCATGGTCGTCACCTTCAGGGAATGGAGCTGACAGGATAATTAATGGAAACTAATTAATATAAACCCCATACACCCTTAAACTGTCTCTCTAAACCACAACTATTCCCAGAAGGCCATTAACTCTTCCACAGGGAGAAGCACAGCCCAGCCCAGAAGGGAGGGTGAATCCCCTCTATGAAACAGCTCCTGTCAGACGGTTGGGGGCTCAGAGGAAATGGGGGAGGGGGTGGTCTCCTTTCTCCCTCAGTAGAATTCCATCATTTCTAATGGTTAGAACATAATCAAGACCTCCACCAGCCTGGTGCCTTTTGAGCACTTTTGTGGTACTCTCCTGCCCCCGTCCCCCCCCCCCCCGTTTCTTTCCTTTTCTCTTTTAACAAAGATCATTTATTGAGATGTAAATCATATAAAATTCACCCATTTAAAATGCACAAAGCAATGGTTTTTAGTATGCTCACGTGCAACGATCACCACAATCTAACTGTAGGAAGTTTTCATCACCCCCAAAACCCACACCCACTGATTAGCAGTCATCCGCCCTTTCCCCCCTTCTCCCCCACAACCCCTGGCAACTACCAACCTACTTTCAGTCTATCTGGACATGTCACATAAATAGAACATACAATATGTGGCACTTTTATCTAAATGGAAGAAAGGAGACCCGGTGGCACTCTGATACACTAGTACCAAAAGGCGCCCTTTCCTTGACCCCATCACTGCAGGAAACAGCTTGCTCCACCTGCTTGCAGATGCGCACATTCCTTCAATCACGCCCGTGAGTGTGCAGGTGGTGGTGTGCCAGCGGGACACAAGGCCTTTCCCTGATTATACAGCTAGGCTAAGTGCGGAGACATCTGGGCACGGGCAGAGCAGTGGCTTGTGTGCTTGCTAAGATGCGGGTGGGCGCTGGTTGGGGCAGGTGGGCACGCCAGTAGTCCCAGTTAACAGATCAGGTCATCCCCGGTCATAGGGCCTTAGCTGAGCTCGCCATTCCCAGAGGACCACGGGGTGCCAGAGCCCACAGTAACCTACGCCGACCTGGCTGGCCCAAGGCTCAAAGACCACGCAGGACGTCTCTAGCAGAGACTGCGCTGATTGAGGAGCGTCACATCCATGTTTCCTTCCAGCACCGGCAGAGAGAGGCCTTCTCCTGAGGCTTCTGAGCATTTCTACGACCCCCGCTGCGGCCCCAGCCCAGGGTCTGGGCTGCCTGGGCACGGGATGGCAAAGACAGCCCCAAACTTTGGGTTCTCATCACCCTAAAAGGCGGGGAAGTTCTCCAAGCTTCCAGGCAAAGGGGGCCAAAGAGTAGGGAGGGAAGGTGGCCCAGAGCGAATGAGGGTCCCGCGTGGAGGGGGCCGCGGCGGGAGCGCCGCTACTCACAGTCGAGTGAGGCCGGCTCGCGGGCCGGGGCAGCGCAGGGCGCCGTCGGGCGCGCAGTTGCAGGGCTCGGGGCAGCGCGCCCCGCGCAGCGCCAGTGGCAGCGGCGGCGGTAGCAGCAGCAGCAGCAGCGCCAGCAGCAGCCGCAGCTCCAGGGACGGCCGCCCCATGGTCCGTGAGCCTGAACGCGGGCTGCTGCCGCAGGACCAGTGTCCTGGAGCCCCCGAGTGCGGCCCACACCCCTCTCCCCGCCCCTCGGCCTGCCCTCCACCCCCTCCCAGTGCCTGCCCGCCCCTGCCCTTCCCCTTTAACTCGCCTCCTGCTGAGTCTCTGCCCTGACTGGACTTGGGGCAGTGGTCGGTGACCCCATCCCCTCCTTTCTGCTGCTTTCCCTTGTCCTGTCCTGTCCTCTACACTTGCAGATGGCCCTAGTTATAGGAAGTAGCGATGTAATGGCAGATGCTTTGGTTTACAGGTGGAGTGTTCTGAATTCTCCTGCAACCATGAGTGTGAAGTTGAGTGAGTTGTGGCACTTTGTGGCACCTCTCTTATTTCATCTGTGAGAGGGTCAGATGGATACTCGCTGTACCCACATCGGAATGGGTTACAGTGCCCAGCTCAGATGCTTCTCTCCTTCATTGCCAACCCCTAATCCTTTCCCCTTCTCCCCTAACAAGTTCCTCCACACTACAAATAATTTTTATCTTCCCAATTTCCCCAGTAATTTCTCTGTATTTCTCTTGGTAGTAACTGCTTTCTTCCTTACAGTATAGCTATTGAGGTTTGTCTTAGATCTCTACTGTAGATTGTTAGGTCTTTGAGAGTAAAACCCAATTCAGATATGTTTTTGTATTCCTTCTGGCTTGTACATGGTAAATTCTCAATAAAGATTTGTTGCATGAATGAATGAAACAAAACTGCTATATATATACAGCAGCTGCCCCGGTGGAAGGCCCAGTATAGGCTAGACCCTGTGACAGGTGCTCTGCCGCACATGATGTCCAAGCTTCACGTTGAACTTGCAGAGTGTTTACAGTGAGAAAAATTATGTGCTGAGAGGTATGTGGCTTCCCTGAAGTCACGCAGTTTGTAAGTTGTGGAACCCTGTTTGAACTTATGTCTGTCACCCACTCCCTCTCACCAATGCAAGGAACTTCTGTATGATCTACATACCAAGGGACTAGGGAAGGAGGCAAGATTTTATGGTAACCATGGGGATGTGTAATTTCTCCCTCTTCAATTTGATCATTAAATTCCTTTCCTCCTTCCAAGGACTGTGTTTAGACTAGCAGTCTTGCTGGAAGAGGTGCACTTTGAGAACTGGGAAGGCAACTGAGGCTGTAAAGACAGGAAGCCTGAGAACAGATCTTTCATTCTGAAGCCACCTCTCAAGGGCAGGCTCCCTTAGTCACCAGTCTGTAGTCTCTTGCTCAAGGAGGGTGGATTATTATTATTTAAAAAACTCATTTGGCTTTGCCCACATTGTGCTAAAGGGCACAAAAAACATGCTTATTATCTATAATATTGTCTTTTCTGGATCCTTGCCTCCAATTGCTTACCTGATGACTCCTCACCCTTTGATACCTATGCATATGCTGTTCTCATTATTTGGAATGATTGTCTCTTCTTTTTTTATTATTCCATTAGGTAAACTCCTGGTTGTCCTTTAAGACTCAGCCCACTGTCATTTCTACTTTGAGCCTTCTCAGATTCAATCTAGTTGAGTAGTTGTGGCCTCAGCACCTGATTCTATAGCCTGTAATATGATACACTGTAATTATGGGTTTAATTAATTAACTAATATTCATCTTAGTTTCACAAGGGTACGTTATAGCTTCTGCCTCCTAGTAGGCACTCCATATATATCTGTTGAATAACAGAATGAATAAATGAAACCCAGGCCAGTAAATTATCTGGGAAGAGCTAAACAGCCTTGCTTGGTTTATTTTCAACCACACTGGATCTGTCTGGATAAGTATCAAGTAATTATCTATGACTAGTTTGGGGTCATGTTTTCTCTCCTGTTTTAGTTTTGTCAGATTTTGGTAAGGATGTTGGGGTAGCACTGGGCTTTTCAAACGTTTCTACCACATAGACTGATTTGCAGGAGAGAAGAAATGAATAACGCAATGAATGGCATTTATTTCAAGTCTCATGTTTTATGTGGCTTTTTTTTTTTTGATTTTTACTTCATAACATATCTGTTATATAAAAAGAATGGTTGCTCCCACCCACCCCTGAATCTTCAAGAACAATGGATATTCCAGGAAAAATCATTTAATTCTGTACTCCAGTAGGAGGACTGAGCGATCAGGAGACTTGGATTTTTCTTCTGGTTCTATGATCAACTGTGGGACTTTGTCTTCAGTTTCTTCTTTTGTAGGAGGAAAAGTTGGAGTTCACAATCCCTAAGGCTCTTGTAGCTCTATAAGGCAAGGACTTTGTAAGCAGCTCCTGTAGTATTGCTGGTGAGAGGAATTGGATTATATATATTGACTTATAGTTTGTCTTCGATTAGAAATAAAATCCTGTTTATGAAGTGGTGAGTTCATTTTAGAGAAAGCTCATAACTATAATGAGTTTTTATAAAATTTTACTGAGTAGATTAATTTGATTTGGATCTTAATTATCATCAATCAGTTCTTGCAATGTACCCATTATAATAAAATCATATTGATTTTTTGTTATAATCACAAAAGTTTGTTACAATGGAATTACCTATCCTACTTATTAGTGTGTGACCAACTTAGAGTATTTTTAAATCTGAAGGACTTTGTTTCATGCAACTATGTTTATAGCTACTTTGTTACAGAACTCCAAAACAACATGACCCACAAGGATTGTTAATTACATTTTGTTGTCAAAATAAAGTTCATAGAATTCATAAGAAGTTTATCCTACTTTAGAGATAGAAAAATACAGTATCTGATACTATAATTCAAAAATCCTAATAACTCTCTGAAGTTTTAGAACAGAGCTTCTCCTATTTTAGGGTACAGAAGTATCATTTGCAAAACTTTAAAAACAAAGATTCCTGGAACTCTTCCCAAGAGATTCTGATTTAATAGATATAGAGTGGGGCTTAGAAATCTGCATTTTAACAAGCTTATCCATGTAATTCTGATGCATGGGGTGCCCACAGCACAATTTGAGAGATACTAAATGGAATTTCTAGCATTAAATTTGTCTTAAGACAAAACTCAAGAATCCTTATTAAGAACTTTGAATGAAGCCTAAGAATTTTGATGCATTTTAAAAGAAACCTGGGTGTATGTAAGCACATGGATACACATAGTATTTTGTGTGTATATGTGTGTTTGAATGTTTTTAATTTAATTGCTGAGGATTTTTTATTTTAAGTAGCAATCAGTTTAGTTATTTTAGTTTTATTTATTTATTTGTGATGAGCAATGTCACAAAATCGTGGAATCTATTTTCTTTATGCTTCACCACATCAGTAGCTCTTGAAGTCATACTAAGACATTAGAGTTGAAGGAAGTTATCAAAATAATTTTTTTTTATTTCAGCGTATTATGGGGGTACAGATGTTTAGGTTATGTAACCTAAACATCAAAATAATTTTTAAAACCTCAGGTAAAACAGGCAGGATTTTCTGATTCTTGAACACGTACCCTGTTAGTATAATAATTGATATTTCTTCCCTCTTAAAAGCAGTTGTTTTACCTTTCCCTTGGGAAAAAAAGGTGAATGAGTGCAGAGAAATAAAAAATCGCCTAAGAAAAGAAAAATACAATTACACCTTACACCTCTGAGCTGTTCACCTTGTTACATGGGGTAAAAAAACAAAACAAGGAGGACAAAAAAGACAAGCCCTGAAAGTTATGCTTTGAAATTTCATGCAACCTCTCTGTTGCTTGTTTGGAAATTTCATCTGCGTTTCACTATCTACATAATGTGAAATCAGAGGTGTGATCAGCTGTGCTACCTCTAATGCTGCCCTGGGTTCTGGTGGACTTTAGGAGGAGCTCAAAGCTGCAGGCTGATAGGTGCCTGGGTCCTGGCCCTGGGGCTGGGTCAGGGATTGGAATGTGAAGGTCTGGAGCAGGAGAATCCTTCTCTGAGACTGATGAAGAGAGAGCTGGAGAAGAGGCCTTGCCTTTTTGGTCACATTGCTAGACAGATGTGAGTGAATTAGGGGCTGGTGTCCTCCTTGTCTCATGGAAAAAGCCCATTTGCACTGGCAGCAACTAGAGAAAAGAGATGAGAAACAGATGGGGGCAAACGGAGTCTTAGTAATGTTCTGTGACTCCATGGAAGTGGTCATGCCTGAGGCTAGCACCACCCTTAAGCTTCCCTAGTAATACATCCCCTCTTGCTTAGGCTAGTTGGAGTTGAGTCTCTCTCACTTACAACCAAAATTCTTCATCTCCACTATCAGCCTTGCTGTGAACTTTATTTAACCTGCCTATTCCCCTGACCCCTTCCCAGTTAGGAGAGAATTAGGGTTTTTCTATTCTTATCTCTGCCATAGGACTCATTATATATGCAGTGAATTTTTCTCCTTTGCGTCAGCAGCATTTATCACCGTGATTCTGGGAAGAAACAAGTCAAATGAGTGAATGAACAAATGAATGAATGAGCACACAAAGAGGCAGTGTTATAGAACTGTGTTATTCCTCTTTTTAGAGAAACTGCATTTTGCTAAATAATTTACCAAACATTCTTTTTGTTTTGGGGAAGACCCCTTAGTAAACTGAGACCTTGGTTTAGAATTAAACTGTAAGCTAAAATATTACATAGAGCTAAAACAAGGAAAGAGAGAAAACTTTCTGAAATGATGATACAAGTCAACAGGGAAACGGGATTTGATTTTTTAAAAAGTGATGTAGAATTAAAGTATTAATTCTATGCCACGCTAATTGGCAGTATTTAGGGAAAAGTTATCAAAGCTCAAGAAATTTGGGGTAAATTGGGTTAAAAACGTTAAGATTCTTTATTAGAGAGTTTCTTAGAACTTGCAATGTGCACTCTGGATCTCCAAGAGGGCCATAATATACGCAGGGCACTGTTGTGTCTCTGAGAAACTTTGAGAGTACTGATTGGGGAATACACTTTGAGAAAATGGATTAATTCACAAATTTTCAGGCACCTGGATTTTATGGCAAAGAACCCCTCCACTGGGCTGGAAGCCAGAGCTGACCTTAACATCCATATAGCAGACTCCCATGTGCACTTGGTGACAGGTGATTCTTCTCCCCTCCATCCCCTGAAATAGATACTGAAGGTCTAGAAATTCCAACGTTATCAATATATTTCTTGAGGGCATTGCCCTTTCCAGGCTCTTTTTTGAAAATGAAAATACTACACAGGGTGGGAGCACTTTGAGTCAATTGTATCTTCATCGGAATTAGAATAATTTTTTAAGACCCCGGGTGGTGTGAGGACACTGGGTATGTAGAGCACAGGAGGTGCCCCCACCCCCCAGAGGAAAGGGAAGGGTCCCCCCAGGAAGCTTCCTCCCATGAGAGCTGTGTCAGCAGTGGACCCTATGTATGACTTGCTCTCGGATGCATTCAGAACCCAGAGATTAGGGAGAGTGAAGAAAACCTGTTTTTCTCCTGGCTGCTTTGTGTGGGTACAGTGGCCCTTTTCTTTTATCTTCCTCCTCTAAGCCTATGCAGAGTCTGCTCTCAGGCACACCGAGATGCTGCTTGCTCAGGTGCCGGCTCTATTAGAGATGCACTGTCTGTCAGCCTGCTGCCGATAATATCTGTCCCTTTGATTTATGCCTTCTGGACATCATGTGCCATGCAGAAAAACAGAGAGACCAGTCATTACCATAGGACTAGTAAGGCCTTTATCAAAAGGGGAATCTCCTTCAAAGAATAGTTTATAAATAGCAGGCAGAACTGAATTGTGCACGTGGGGCCAACACAGCCTGGGAGAATGGTGCTCCTGTTTTCAGCAAAAGGGAATTCAGGGGAAGCTGATTGGCAGAAGTGCTAAGAGTGCCTGAGTGAGATTGGAGTGACTAAGACCAGGAGTGCCATTTGGATGTTCAGAGTCAAGGTGACATCTACCTGGAGAGATTGAGGAGGCAGCTGAACTATACTCATGCAGACCAAGAGAAACAGTGACATGGGAGAGACAAATCTGGGAATCCTACATCAGTGGCTGTCAAATTTTAAGAGTCACTCTTGAGAAGTTCCTTAAGAGACCAGATGGGAGGACTCATGTTGGGAAATTCTGCTTCTGTACATTTGACAGCGGGATGGGAAATGTGCATTTTAAAAGTATCCCAGGTGGGGTAAGAAGGGACCTAACCTGCCCTTTTGTAAAGCATTTCTCCAGAGTGATAGATGGAACCCATAGAGAAGAGAAGTGGGCTAAGGACAGCACCATGGGAATACACGTACTTACACTGGGAAGCAGGAGGAATGGAGGAGCCAGAGAAGAGGGCAGAGGAAGGGCCATCGGAGAGGTGCAAGGAGAGTGGAGTATGCAGTGACATTGACGACATAGACTATCTACCCACGAAACAATGTGAAGGATAGGAAAAAAAAGGACAAGTGTATTCAACCTTGAAGTTAAAGATATGGAAATTAAAGAAAACACTATGTATGAATTTACTTCTAAATTAGCCAAGAGAAGAATCATTTAAAGGAAACACCAAATGGTAGAGAAATAATTGTAAAACAAATACATTCATGCATTTAAGATCACTTAAGCCTTTTGGGAAGCAATATGGTAGTTCCCATCTAGAGCCAGACGTATGTGTATATCCCTCAATCCAGTAATTCCAGTACTGAGAATTTTCCAAAGAAAATAATTGAACAGAATAAATAAGCCATGAGAAGGAAAATGTTCATTATATCAGTATCTATATGACAAATTTGAAATATCCTGAATATTCAGCAACACTACAATGATATAAAGAAATTATGTTTCACTTAATGAAGTATGTAGTAATTTAAAATGATAATTTGGCTAATTTAGAGATACAGAAAAAGTTGTATACATTAAAAAACTTCAAATACAAAGCAATATTTGTATTGTAAATACAATAATGTAAATACATGTTTCTTTGAGGAGAAAAAATTGAGAGTAATTTTCTGTCCCAATCCTGTGCCTTCAAGTCAGTTAAGTACATAAACCATCTACCTGGTAACCTGTAAAGCAAGCCTTGATATTCTTGGCAATTGTGTGGTTCTCAGATGGCCAAGATAGCTCTGTAAATATCCTAACTCTCCTCCTTTCCAGCTTCCTTAGTGATTTGGTTTCCAACTCTTCCTTCTGACTCTAGTCTCTTTGTCTGGTGTGGGAAGCTGCTTCTGACTCTGTGTACTTTATCTTAGCATCTGTTGTTTCATACTCCTGACTTTCACCTCCCCCTAAGACTCTGCTTTGACTGGCTCTCCCAGTTTCAGACAATCTCAGCTATTAAAGCCCACTCCAACAGTCTTATAATGAAAAACTTGTGTTTAAGTTGTTGCTTTAAAAAAATTTGCCTCAATGTTCATGCTAAAACTAGCCAAATGGCTTTAAAAAGCTAATATTGAAAAATGTAATACCTTACCCTACTCCTCCTGTATCGACAGCCCAGTGGCAATTATCCTAACTGTATTAGTTGTTTCCCCTAGCATTTGCCTCATTTCTCAATAATATACTTTTATTGCTACCTGTTTTAATTATCTATTGCTGTGGAACAAACTACCACAAGCTGAACAGCCTAAAACAACACACATTTATTATGGCACAGTTACTGAGAGTCAGGAGTTTGGGCACAGCTTAGCTGGTGGAGGATAGGCAGAGTTGGGGAGAGGATCTGGTGGCCTAACCTTTCTGTATATAGGCATTCAGTTAATAGGGTTGTTTTTAGCCCCACACTGTACCCCACTCTCTGTAGTAACTTGCTTCTCCAAGTCCTGAGACTTTCTGGATCTGCTAGTCAGGTCAGCTCAATACTTATTGGATCCTACAGATTCCTTTTGTAGGGCTTTAGGGTGACACTGCTACATCAGCTGCTGCTCCTCGTCTGCTTATCTTCCAAATATTTGTTAAAATCTTTCACTTACAGTTGTTTATTAGTTTGGGTGCTCCAAGAGGTAAATGCTAAGACGATATTAAATGTGTGAGGATTTTATTAGGGAATTGCCTGTGTCTGAGAAAATGGGGAGGGGGCCAGAAAAAGCTTGGAGAGCATCAGACTGAGGTGAGAATGAAGGAGAGAGAAGGAACGCTGGGTGGAAGTGTCCTAGACCACAGTGCAGTCTAAAGAAAGTTCAATAAGGCTGGCAGGAGTATTTGAGCCAAAGTTGGCTGTTGGAGGAGTCCTGTATCTCCTGGGAATGGGCCTGCCGTAGTTTCCCTGCCATGCTCAGTCATTAGTTGGGAGCAGCTCTGGGGATGCATGGCCTGGGCCCAGACTCAGCTGTGGAGTTTAGGTGGATTTGAGAGTCCAGCAGAGGGGATCCTTGGTCAGTTACACTCCCATAGATGGAAGCCTGAGCAGTGTCATGGCCACCACAAATGGTCTCTTCTCTAATTCCCTCTATCCTTTGGGTGTGTTCCTTTTTTGTGGGGGAGGGCATATTCTTTTAAAAAATCTTTACTATATTTTAGTGGTATTTAGGGAAGGAAAGCAAAGGAAATAGATGGTTGGAGTTCAATGTTTATTTTTCTATCATTTTAAATAATTTTCTTCCAAAGTTGTTTATACTTAAAAAAAAAAAAAAAAAAGAGAGAGAAGGGAAAGATGACCAGAAGGCTCATATGCAGAAAGCCAGGGAAGGATGGAGGCTGAGAAAGTCAGTGTGACTTGCTAATTAGAGGGTCTTTGGTGACCTTATTGCTGCCTCTACTGTTGTGGGGAAGAAAGCCAGCCTGAAAGAGGCTGAGTAGATGTGGAGGAGTGAGTAGGTGTAGACAAGTCTGTTGAGGAGTCTGGTGGTAAAGAGAGGAAGAAGAAGAGAGAGTTAACCTACGAGTGCATAAAATACCTAGGGTATTTTAAAAAGTATTTCTAAAGAAAGGGTCTTTTTTAGAATAGGGAGATCCTAACAGTTTCATTAGTGGATATAAAAAAAGAGCCAGAATGGAGGAAAAGATTGAGAATACAAATAAGAAAGGACAAAATTGTAAGAACATGGCCAAAGAGGAGGTAGGAGAAGGATGGGATCAAGAATGCCCGTTTGAGGTGATGAATACCCGTTACCCTGATTTGATTAATTTACATTGTATGCCTGTATCAAAACATCACGTGCACCCTATAAAGATACACAACTATTATGTACCCATATAATTAAAAATGAAAAACTTTAAAAAAAAGGATGCAGGCCAGGCGCGGTGGCTCACGCCTGTAATCCTAGCACTCTGGGAGGCCAAGGTGGGTGGATTGCTCAAGGTCAGAAGTTCGAGACCAGCAAGAGAGAGACCCCGTCTCTACTAAAAATGGAAAGAAATGATCTGGACAACTAAAAATATATAGAAAAAATTAGCCGGGCATGGTGGCGCATGCCTGTAGTCCCAGTTACTTGGGAGGCTGAGGCAGAAGGATTGCTTTAGCCCAGGAGTTTGAGGTTGCTGTGAGCTAGGATGACACCACGGCACTCTAGCCCGGGCAGCACAGTGAGACTCTGTCTCAAAAAAAAAAAAAAGATGCACAATGGAGGGCTAGTTCACAAAGCAGAAGGGCTGCATCTCTTTCAGAGGTCTGAGCAAAAGAAGGAGAGAGATGTAGATGTAAAGATGTTTCAGTCGTGTATCAGCTAGGATTGCTTTTAGCTGCAAGAAGCAGAAAACTGACTGCTGTGGGGCTTAAATAACCAAAAGATCTAGGAGCTAGGCAATCCAGCATTAGTGTAACGGCAACAAGGTGCTGCCAAGGACTCAAGATCCTTCCATCTTTCTGTTCCATCATGCTCCATGAATCAATGAATGAATGAATGGGGAAAATAATGGGAGAGATAACTATAATACTTTCATTGAGACTTTTTTCTTTCAGTGAAAAACAATGCGAATGACCAAACTGTGGCCATTTCATTAAATAATCTGGTGTGTTAACAATTTGAATATCACATTGCTTTTAAAAAATATGTAAATGAGGTAGGGACATTTAAAAAAATCTAGACTATGTCATGTTAAGTAAAACCTTAAAGTAATATGGGTAGATTTATGGCAATTATGAAAAATTTATATCTGTATGATATTAAGGCAAAGAAAACCATTGTATCTTGGCACTAGTTTAGATTTTATGGTGAAGAGGGCTGGGTTTTTTTTCTTTTTGATGATTCTGTTTATTGTTCACTATAAAGTTGTTAAAATATATAAGTATAAAATTTAAAAGCCCATATGGAACATTCTTTGAGCTCCTCTAGAAGAAAGGAACTCCAAAATGCACACCTGGCCATCAAAATATTATTGCATTGTAAACATGCACACACACAGTCATTAAATTCTGATAACTAGCTAGGTTCCAATTAGAACGTTGGTGTGACTGGAGTCTCTTGTGGATTTGTTTGGTGAGTGGTCAGCCTGCAGTGAGGACTGGGTTAGGTTAATTGGGGCTGAGAGAGGGACTGGACCAGGTGATATCACCCGTATGGTTCATGAAGGCCCCTTTGCCAGATCTCTCTACTTCCTGGCACATGCCTGAGATTCTTTTTCTGGGCAGCAGTGCTTTCCTTTGTTCAAGGAGAGGCATTGTGATCTTCACACTATATGTAAATGAGTATGTCTTTCTAAATGAAGGGTTTTAACATCTGCTGTACCCAGCAGAAAGGGAGGCTGGGTACACTGAAATCTAGCCCCTTCTTGAATGTGCCGAGGTTGAGTCTCAATTCTCCATTCAAATGATCTTCTGCCCCTCACTTCTAAATTCTCTTTCTTCCTTTTATTGCCACAAAGAATTCCAGGGCTGGAAGAGGCTGTGTATGGCCTTCTGATGTATCCTCCTGCCCTCTGTCAGTAACTTTCAATCATTCCAGTGACATAAGTTCCTCCTATTACTAAGCACCAAAAAAGGATGTTTGTCAACATCCCTCAGTCATACATACTTTGTCTGACCAGACTCACCCCAGAAATGCTTCTTTAAGCTAAACTTCCTAAATTCCTCACTTGCAATGTTACAGCCTGTTTCTTGTTGGATTGCCACCAGAAATTAAGAATTTTTAATCCTAACCCTTCAGAATTTTTATCTGGAAGCTCTAACTTGGCAAGGGATCATCTAACCTCTTTTCCTGATGAGCCTCAGAGGTCTAACAATGTGCTTGGAGACCTAGGAACTCAGAGCTGATGGGAACTCCTTGTAGATCTTGGTTTCCAATCTGAAAAATAAGGAGAACAATCTCCAACCCTCTCCCTCTCACATGGACCTTGTAAGGACCCAGCGAGATAATATGACTTAAAAGTATTCTGGGAAATAGAAACAAATTCAAGGTATTATTTAAATGCTTCTCCCCTTCCCCTTGTCTTACTTTGCCAGTGTTTCATCCTCCTCTTCTACAGCCTGAGCTTTGGCACTTGATGACTTTCCCATCAGGAGCCACACAGCCTTCTAGTGCCCTCCCTCTGCCATCTAGCCTGCAGCTCTGTTCAATCCGCAGCACTAATTGTTAGGTTTGAATGGATTTCCTGGCCTAGATGGACTCAGTTTACTCTCTTCCATTACCTGCTTTGTAACCTGCTAAATCCCTACAGGCACATAGTTCTCTGCTGGGGTGTTTCTTCCCCATTTCCTCCTGACCAGGGGACATTTGGCAGTGTCTGGCACCATCTTCGGTTTTCTCCACTGGTGCTGGCGGTGTGCTACTGGCATGTAGTGGGCAGAGCCAGGGATGCTGCCAAACATCCTAAAATGTACAATAAAGAATTATCTGACCTAAAATGTCACTAGTGCTGTGATTGAGAAACTCTGCTATAGGTAAGTTCTAAGAACTATATACTCTTTTATTTTAAAAACAGCTTATCAGGTATAAAGGTATAATTGATATACAATAACATGTACATATTTAGAGTATACAATTTGATGAGTTTTGACATATTCACATGTGAAACCATGATTACAATCAAGAAAATGAACCTATCCATCACCCTAAAAAGATTCCTCCTGCCCTTCTGTAACCCAGCCCTCCTCTGGCTACCCATCGCCCCCCCGCCCCCAGACCCAGTCAGCCACTAATTTGCTTTCTCTCACTACAGGTTAGTTTGCATAGTCTAGAATTTATATAAATGGAATCATACAGCATATACTTTTTTTTTTTTTTGGCTTTTTTCACTCAGCATAATTATTGTGAGATTTATTCGTGTCATTGCTGAACTGCTTATTCTTGAAAAGGAAAGATAAGCTTGTGGTTAAGAGCAAAAGGTTATGACTTCTAGGTTCTTGGGTCTCTATTAGACACTCTTGATGATTTTAATTCCTGAATGGGATGCCTCACTTAGCTGTTCAATATTTAATCACAGGATGGATTCCTTAACCAGGGACTTTGTGAAGACCATAAAAAAGTTGGTAAAATAGAATTGAAATCACACATTTTTATGAGAATTATGTGTATTTTACTACATAGTTAGCCTAGACTTACTTGTACAGCAATGACATATGGTTTTGGAGTGGGATTCTTGAATAAATCTCAAGTTGCTCCTTTGGAGATAACTGCTAAAATCTTTATTCTAAGGAAAATAGTCCTCCTTCTCATCTGTTCCATAGTTTTCTCCTCCAGTTATCCTGAACCTATGGTATATGGCTTATTCGTTTCTCTTCTCACACAGTCTGCTGTGGGGTTGGTTATTTCCTTATATTATTAATGCTTGTACTGTTTTTCTTCAGTTAGCTCTTGGTGTTTGCGTCTGCAGATGCTCTAAGCTCATTTTTAGTATCAGTTGTAATTAATATTGCTGAGGATGTTTTGCTCTGCTTCTGGCAACTTGTTACCAGGAAAGGCTCTCTTCTGTCTGTGACGGGCATTAGTCTTTTTGCCTACCTAGTATCCTTTTGTTTGGTAACAACGAAGGACAAGAGCACTCTGCTTTTTTTTAGTGTGAGGGGACTCTGTGTCTCCTCTTTGATGTGTTTAGTTAACCTGTCTGTCTAAATGCTCCTTAACCCTCACTGCCCTATCTAAGAGGTGGCGAGCACGTAACCTGGTTATGCCCATCAGATTCTCTCCTGGACTGTCATGGAATGACTTATAGACAGATGTGGCTGGAGATGAGTCATTCTTTCTCCTGTGAGACTCTGACTGAAATTCTTGGAACTGCTTTCTGCCTGTCCTCTCGAGGACTGATTGTTCAGATTTTTTTTTTTTTTTCAGTTTTAGGACATTACTCAATGTTCTGTCCTCTCAATAAATTATTATTATTATTTTGTCTATATTTCTCCAGAATAAGTTTCAGTCGCTTACAACCAAAGGACCTGATGGTTATACACAGTCTCTCTATTTGTTTCCCCACATGTAATCTTTTCTATGCTTTGCTCTATTGCCCTAAAGTGGAAAGGACTGCTTTCTTCTTTTGGCAAGCACATTGACTTTCTAATTGTGGTTCGAGTAAGAGACTGCCCTAACCTAACTGGTCTTGGTGACCTCATTGAAGAGACTCTGTTGAATGTCATTAAGAGCACTCAGAGGAGAGGGAGAGTGATTTTTTTTGAAGCCTACCAAGACACTAGGTTGGGGAGTAGGACATGAGAAGACCTGGGCTTGGCAATGTAAGAGCCCCTTGCCTAACATGGTGGCAAGATTTCAGAGAGAAGGTGAATGGTGTACCTAGGGAGGCCTAACCTTAGGCCCCTGGCTCCCAATAGCATAAATTTCTTTTTTTTTTTCCAACAGAGAGACACCAGACTTCAAGAGTTTATCATGTGCTGGGACAATGAGGATGCCAGCAATGGCCATGATGGACAGGAGGATAAAGGTCCTAACCCTTATTTTGTGAGCACCATGGAAGCCTCCTGGATTCTAGGGAGATCCTGAGGTGAAAGGAGACCCCAGTAATGCCTGACATTGAGATTCTTGCAAGTCTCGGAGGATGAGAACTCAAAATAGAAATTAATTTGATTTTTAAAAAAGTAGGATTTTTGCATGCCCTAGTCTGTAGATTGAGATTCATAATGGCTATAAACACTTAAAAAGTTCTCATCCATAGATTAATGAATTTACTGAGTGCCGACTCTATTCCAAATATTAGCAAGTCTCTCTGTGGGTAAAGCAAAGACTTCCATGGCCTTGCCTGTCTTCCAAGAACACGTAGCTTACTTGGAGAGAGAAGACTCAAATAGCTAGGAGGAAGTTAGATCCTTATAAGAGATAATTATCAGAGTCTGACAACAATTTAAGAGCTACCACTTGTACCTAATTGGTTCATGAATGGCCTGGTCAATAAGCAGTGAGTTCAGCTGCTATAACATTAAAGGGAAATGGGAGAAAAAAAAGAAAAACAATAATAACTTAATGCCTTTTGTTCTACTAAGGGTGAGTTTGTAGAGCTGATTGTTCTGAGAAAAGGAGCAATTTATTCCTGCAGCTCACCACTTCCCAAGGAGCCCATGCTTTGCCAGCCTGTGGTCTCAAGGGTACCCCCTCCAGAGGAGGGGGTCAAGCCACTGGAGCAGCCTGTGGAAATCGAGCAGGCTGATAATGTGGTTTCAAGATGTTTTGTGCTCATCCTGTCTTCCCAAATACACAGCACTTGTCCAGGTCAATGTCAGAGGAGCTTATGTTCCTTTCAAGCAATAAGACCCAGCAGGCAGGGAATTGCTCTGGGATTAGGGGAACTCAGAGTGGCCTTATGTGTCAGGGACAATGGGCCTCTGCTTCCACATCAATATCCAGCATGAGGTTGTTTGAAAGCCTTGCTTAAAAAAAATCTTAAGTTATGCCTGACTTGGAGGTCTTGGCTCTGATATAGGCAAGGTGAAGAGATCAGATCAAGTGCCTTAGAGACCCAGCCTGTGAGGTTGGGTGAATAGGGAAGGGATTTGAATCATGACAGTGTGAAGTTATTTTTAGGGTGTTAGGACAAGACATAATACCTTTTTGGAACTTTGTTTTACTGTCTTAGTTTTATGGTAAAATGACAGCAAGAATATAGGTATAGTTTTAATCAAAACCAAACATAAACATCTAAATATCCTACATTAATACATTAAGGAGTGGTCATTCACTTTAAAAAGGATTGTCCCCTTTATAAGAAGTCCCAGTAAAATCCATTTTCAGGGCAGTTGAACTTTCCCTTGAAAGCAGAATTTGGTTTGCAGAATGTGATTGCATTTTCAGCTTTTAACGAAAATCCCAGTTGCAAAAAGGAAGTCCTACATGTCTTCTTGTTCTATTTCTCTTGCACTCCTCCAGCCACTCCCTTTTCTCCCCATGAAAATTGTGAAGATAATGTTTACATTGTGCTTAACGGATGTTTAAGAGTTGAGCTGAAAATCCAAATTGTTGGGCTCATCACCAAAGATGAGCTGGGGTTCATCCTCCAGTGGCTTCCAGACTGGGAGGGGGAAAACCTGGGTTCTGGCCCAGGCTTTGTCTTTGAATAGCTGGGTTCATATGGGCAAGACTTGGAATTGTAAAGCCTTTGTCTTGGAATGAAATTAGGAATCATCTAGTCCCATCTTCTTTTGATGAAACCATTTCATGTACAATATCCCTGACTGATGAGTAAATATCTAGTCTCTTTATGTGCTGGGCCTCACATCTTTACAATGAGGGGAACTGATCTTTGCTTTGAATCAGGGCCCAAGGTGGAGTTGGGAGGGTCAAGGAAGTAGAGGCCAAGACACTAAAGACGAAACGTACTGAAGTCACAGTTTGGCAGAGGCCAAGCCCTAGATATAGGGTCTAAATAAGAACCTTTATGGAATGAAACTTTGTATTATACATACTTTTCCCTCCCACAGGTCCACCCTCCTCTGGGTGAGGAAGATTTCTGAGACCTTGAGACACCTGCCTTTTGGCCTGGAGCTGCTCATGGCTCTACCTTAACATTTTTAAAGAAAGATAAAGTCAGGATGTTAAGTGAGTTCTCTTCATATTGCAGCCGAGTATTATTCCAAGGTTGTGCAGCTTCAGCTGGCCTCTTCCCCTTTGCTTCACATTCTACCTCCTCCCTCCCCCTTCTTTTTTTTACAGCGTGAAAACCTCAAGGGCATGCAATTGGGTCTGGTTGAAATCAGCTGAGTGTTTGCAGGGTTTATCTGAGGAAGAGACCTTGGGTCATTGTCACGGCAATTTTGATAATCTTGACAGCCTACAGATGTGGCTGTCCAGGGAGATCTGAGAGTGCCTCCCACTCTCTAGCCTCAGCCACTGCTTGGAGCAAATGGGGTTTGTTTACCCTTTTTTGTAATCTCTATGCAAAAAAAGAGTTCTGAATATTTCAGTTATAAAAATCCTGGGCCAAAAAAGTTTTATCAAAAACTTCATCCGGATTGAGAAAAAGACTCTAAAATGGCTGAATGAGTCACTGGGAAGACTGGACCAATAGTCATTTCTGCAGATACTACATTGCTTCTTTACTCTCTGTTAAGATGTCTAATTTACCCTCTCCCAGCCCTACCCCTTTACTGCATTCAGATCCAGACTGTGAACTCCTCAAGGCCAGGGATCATTTCTAGTTCATCTCTAGATGTCTCCAGTGCTCAGCACTGTGCCTAGGGACTTCAGAGGAATTCGATAATGTTTGCTGGATGAATTAAGAAGTGGGCACAACGTGACAAAGACCTGTGCAAGGCAACTCCTGGTGACTAGAGATTGGATGAAGGTAGCAATGAGTGGTGTGATGATACAGGGGCTTCTGTCCAGATGCCAGGAGGAAACATAGACAGAAGTGAAGCTGGTGGGACAGGATGAGGCCGCATCGCTCTGAGTGTTAGCCAAGGCTCTTGAGCGTGGGATTGATACCGTGAAGATCAATTCCAAGAAAAACAAAGCTGGGTCAAAATGTGTGGAGAATTAGACTTGGAAAGAGCTTGGAGGCAGGGAGACCAGCGAAGAGTGTGAACATGTCTTCTTGGAAAGGTACAGAGGGGGAAAGCAGTCCTAGGGGAGCCTGAGAGAGACCTGTTACCACAGGTCCATGCATCTGGAAAGGAGTGCAGCCAGGAGAGAGATTTAAATGCCAAAAGAGTGGGGCAGCAACTTGTACATGAATGTTCATAACAGCATGATTCATAATAGCTAAAAAGTGTAAACAACCCAAATGTCCATCAATGATGAATGGCTAAACAGAATACGGTACATCCATATGATGGAGTATCATTTGGCAATAAAAAGGAATGAAGTACTGATATATGCTACAGCATGGATGGACCTTGAAAACATGCTAAGTGAGAGAAGCTAGTCACAAAATGTCGTATGTTGAATTATTCTATTTATATGAAATGTTCAGAATAAGCAAATCCATAGAGATAGAAAGTAGGTGAGTAGTTGCCAGGGGCTGGAGGAGGGAGAAATGGGTAGTGATTGCTAATATGTATGGGATTTCTTTTTGGGGTGATGAAAATGTTCTAAAATTACATAGTAGTGAAGGTTGTATAACTCTGTGAATATACTAAAACCCATCAAATTATATACTTTAAAAGGGTGAATTGTATGGTATGTGAATTATGTCTCAATAAAGCTGTGAGTAAAAAATAAAAGAATCATCCACCTGACCTAAGGGTGTAAAGAGTCTCTCGAGCTTTGGAGCAGAGGCATCAGGCATCACAGAGAATAAGAATGAGCCAACAGACCTTGAAGCGAGTTGTTCGTGTTAGTAAGTAATGTGTGTATGTAAACCAATTCTCAAGTTCGCAGATGGCCATCTCCTTTTATCCCCCCATTTATTCCAAATGTGGGCTCGTTCAAATGTAGCTTGGGCAGGGTCCACTTGATTCTGCAGAATGTTCCATAAGTTGCCCCAGCTCCTGCTAGCTGAGTGCTGGTGGAGGAACCTCAGGGCTGCCCTGGGCTCTTGTTCCATTGGCTCAGGGATCTTTAAGAAGCATCTCTTTCAGGTTTCACCTGCTTTTTATTATAGCCCCTCCTTCACTAGGACTCACTATCTGCTGGAGGACAATTTAGAATGACAGTTTTGGCTGTCAGAATGACACTGTTTTGGCTTCAGAATGACCTCTCCTTATGTCCTGACCCCTGGTTCTTAAGTCAAGCTGTGAGCCATGATACTATTAAAACGAGAGGCTTCCCTAAAAGCTGCCAGCGTTGTGCTGGTAAACCAGCTTTTTGGAAAAGAGGTAAAATAAGTAGCAAATGGCAGAGCTAGGGCTAAGACCTTCTATCTGTGACTCCAGAGCCGGTGTTTTAATCACTGGACTGCCCCCACTCACCCATAAAACACTCGCATTAGTTCACAAGATCCTCGACTGAGAGGCCTTCAGAAAGGAAAAGACTCAAACCAAGAGGCATCTTAAACTAAATTAAGATGAGACAATGGATGCCATTCTAAAACTATGGTTGATTTCAAGCTAACAATGTGATGTCATTGACCGCAGAGTGAGGATGAGAGATGCATGGATTCCTGCGGGGTGGAATAGCCCTCTCCAGCACACCACCACTCTCAGCACACCCTGGTGGCTCTTTCACCAATACCTTAAACACATTCAGATGGGTTTATCCTAGAATATTCTGAACACATTTTTTTTTTCATATCACTTAATCGATGCTTGTGCAGGCACATAGGACAGGGATAAATTATTAACAAGGAAATAATGTACAGGTTTTTATGTGGACAAATTCTACAGTAAGCTACGGACAGAGAGGGGGATTCAAGTCTAGATTTCTGATGGGCACAGTTCTTTTGTTACCCTGTCAATTTTTGAAAGCATGTGACTATGTAAGGTAGAGTCATATAAATTTATATGTAAGTTTGAATGAAAAAGGGCGAACTTCTTTTTGCATATTCTACCTGGTCTTCAACATGGTGCAGAAACCTGAACTTTAGCATGCCATCAACCACTTTTCTTAGGTCTCCATCAATCCTTTTGTGTTTTTTTTTAATTAAAAATTTTTGTAGAAAACCTTTTATCACAATCTAATTTTGGAACATTTTCAACAACCCCCAGAAGAAACTCCTTATACATTAGCAGTTACTCTTTATTCTTGCTCCCTGCTCTCACTTTCCTGACCCATCCTCAGGCGCTAAACCTACTTTTGGTTTTTATGGAGTTGCTTATTCTGGACATTTCATATAAATGGAATCATATAATATATATGTAGTTTTTTTTACGTCTGGCTTCTTTCACTTAGTATAATGTCTTCAAAATTCTTCCATGTCATAGCTTGTATCAGCAGTTCATTCTTTTTTATTGGTAGATTATATTATGTTGTATGGATATACTTTATTTTGTTTATTCATTCATCATTTATTGGACATTTGGATGGTTTCCACTTTTTGACTATTAGGAATCACACTGCTATGAATATTTGTGTACAAATTTTTTGGTCGACGCAAGTTTTTATTTATCTTGGGTGTATACCTAGGAGTGATATAGTTATATAGTAACTATATGCTTAATCTTTTGCGGAACTTTCCAACTGTTTTCCAACATGGTTGTACCATTTTACAGCCCATCAGTTGTGTCTGAGTATTCCAATTTCTCTACATCCTTGCCAATACTCGTTATTGTCTCGGTTTTTGGTTATAACCATCCTAGTGGGTGTGAATTGGCATCTCATTGTGATTTTGATTTGTCTTTCACTAATGATTAATGATGTTGGGCATCTTTTTATGTGTTTATTGGCCATTTGTATATCTTCTTTCGAAAAATGTCTATTCAAATACTTGGCCTATTTTTAAATTGCGTTGTTTTTATTGGGAGGTTGTAAATGTTCTCTATATATTCTGGATACAAGTACTTTGTCATATACAACATTCACAAGTTTTTTCTTTCACTTTCTGTGGGTTGTCTTTCTACTTTCTTGATAGTATCAATTTGGTGTGTAAAAGTTTTTAATTTTGATGAAGTCCAATTTATCTACATTTTCTTTTGTCATTTGTGTTTTTGATATCTTATCTAAGAAACCATTGCCAAAGCCAGAGTAGCAAAGATTTACTCCTACATTTTATTCTGGGAGTTTTACTGTTTTCGTTTCTACATTTTGAGTTAATTTTTGTGGATAGTGTGAAGTAGGAGGCCAATTTGGATATCCAGTTGTCTTAGCACCATTTCTTGAAAGACTATTCTTTTCCCATTGAATTGTCTTGGCACACTTGTCTGAAATCATTTGACCATAAATGTGATGGTTTATTTCTGGACTCTCTGTTTGATTCCATTGATTTATACATCTGTCCTTATGCCAGTACCACAATATCTTGATTACTGTGTAATAAGCATTGAAATTATTTTTACCATGAAAGTATTTGGATTTTGTCAAATACTTTTTCTGCATCTATTGAAATTATCATGTAGTTTTTATACTTTATTCTATTAAAATGGTATATTACATTGATTGACTTTTGGGCATTAAATCAACTTTGCAACTCCCTTTTGCTTTTAAGCTTTTAGGATTTGCTAAGTCCATGAAAAAGTTGGAAAAGCCTGGCTGCTGTCTTCTGTTGCTTTTTGAGAATTTGCTTTTGAATTAGCTTAGCCTAAAGGTAAGTATGTGTGATATAAATACCTTGCCAATCTTAGTCCTGAGATTTACTCCCGGGAGAAACTGGAATCTGACAGTCATGTATCCTTTAAGGGTAATGAGATGGGCAGTCATCTTGTCCAAGGGATCCGGAGTGCAACTAGCAGGGCTTGATCTGGTGCATAATCAAAGGTGTTAGTGTTGAGAAGTAACAAATGGCTTGAACATGACTGGGCATCTTAGGCATGTAGAGCTGTGCTTTAGGCAGAGACCTAAGTAGAAGGGAGAATAGACAGACTGGAGCAGGGAACACTTGATGAAGTCAGAAAAGGAGAACCTGAGGCCATGTTGGTTTAGAGCTTTCATTCCACTCACTGGGACTGATTACTCCTGTTAAGCTTTCAACATATTGTGGCCCCAGTCTCTCATCTGGGATAACACCAGACTCGTCTCAATACCCTGCTCTCAGCAACTGGACTTTATCAACTCAGGCATATTTCCTGTTCCTGTCTTCTGCCTGCTGCACTGGTTTGTAGCTCAGTCAAGGAATGGGTGGGTAAAGACTACTTTCTTCAAGTCCTCAGGTTATTCACGGTCAGACCCCTGTGGGTCCCAGGAGTTGGTCCTTCCATCTGTGCCTGGCATGGCTGTGGGTGGATTTAGAATGGCATCAACATTCTCAGCTTAATTTAGTCTAAGGCTGCTCTTAGCTTGAGTCCTTTACTTTCTGAAGGGTGTACAGCCAGGGATCTTGCAAACTAATGTGAGTGTTTTATGGCTCAGTGGGGCAGTCCAGTGACTTAGAGCACCAACTTTGGAATCAGAGACAGGAGCTCTGCCATTTGCTACTTAACCCCTCTGAGTCTCAGTTTCCTTATCTGCAAAATGGAAATTCTGTGAGTAATTATCTATTCTCCCTCATAGGTTTCATCCAAGATGTATATGAATTCATAAATGGTGCCTAGCCCATGAATGTTCAATAGCAGGCATTGCTATAACTAATGATGATAATGATGATACAAGTGCTCTGGCCCTTCTTTCTCTCCTGATGATTATCTGACATCAGACCCAGTTCGCTTTGGAGAGTACAGTAAGTGGCTTTCTAGCCTGGGCATAAAAGTGGGAAAACAAGAAAAGAATAGAAAAATTTGTTGACAAGTTTGTATGGTTGTGCATAGAAAATAAGCTTGCATTTGCATGTGATTTTGTTTCTCCAGTCAAGAAAATGTTAATAAGTATGATTAAATTGCAGTGCTTAATCCTGTAACTTAAGAGGGAAAAGAAGTCATTAGCAACTTGATTATTGTTATTAATACTCAACGTAATCAGGCTCATTTGTAGAGGCTGATTAAAAGTAAATGTCCAAATGAAAACAATAGGTTTAAATTAGCCGAAGCTGGAGCCCCAAATATTTAAGACAATCATTTGTGGTACCACAATAAGATTAAAACGATTAAGTTATTGGTAATATTTGCATGGGAACACGTGTATGTTATGTATGTTTTGTCTCTCTAAATAAGAATAGGAATAGAGATTTGCAAGTCTGATACCTCAATAAAATCTTTTAATTTTTATTACTCAGATATTAGTAGTTTCACTTAACAATTTTTGTTCCTTTTCTGATGGTCACATGGATTTTTTACAAATTCTAATGTTTCTATCATTTTTTGATAGAAGTACCTCAAACGAAAAGGCTCCTTTGAATCAGTTCACCATCAGTCATTCTTTATTAGGTTGCACTTTTACTGAGATTAAACACTTAGCACCAACTTACACATGAGATAGCAGATTCTGGCAGGTCACTAGAGCTCTTGGCAGAAGTATATTGCCTAATTTTTGGCCATGTTGCCATTTAGTCACCTGCTAAGACATCAAACCTTTTAATGCTGGCACACATTGTTTTAAGAAATATGTGTTTTCCAGAAAATGAAATGTTTGCAAGTTAAATCCTATTTTAAATGTTGTAGGGTAGCTCTCCCCTTAAATTCATTATCTGGATCTTCTGGAAAGAGGGGCCAAGTGTCCCTATTTCTTATGCCTTCAGTCATTCCCCTTTTCCTGCCTCTTCCTTTTCTGCCTGGGAAGGTGCTCAGGGAACTCCAGTATCCTGAAGGCCCTTGACAAAGGGACTCCTCCTTTTCTTTTTGCCTTTCACTGCCAAACCTCTGAAAAAGTAGCTTGTTCCTGCTGTTCACATCCCGTCTCACTTCATTTACTCCTCGTTCTCTAACTCTCCACCAAACTTGCTCTTGAAAAGGTCAACAAAATCCTCTACTCAAACCACTCCTCCCTCTTGACCATATGGTGCTGCTGTTTACCCCCTTCTTTCTTTAAATACTTTGTTCTTTTAGACTGGAACACACCCTCTCCTGGTTCTCCTTCTAGCTCCTTAACTGCTCCATCTCTGCATTCCTCTTCCTTCTCTTGTCTCCCAGATGCAGAGCTTCCCCAAGAATTTGTTCTCAGCCTACTCCTCTCTCTACTCCCTCTGATCAATCGTGTCTGTACTCATTTATATAGCTTTAATATATTCTCTGAACAGGAAACTTCACATCTTTATTAATAGTCCAGAACTCTTTCCCAGGTGCTAGCAAGATATCTAACTGCATGCAAGATATCTCTTTTGAAAGTTTCTGGAACAATCTCAAATTTGCTATGATCAATACTGAAGTCATGTGTTCCTCATGTTTGATAATACTATCTTCCTTGTAGTCACGAAACTTGAAACCTCATTGTCACATTTGGTTCCTTCTTCTTATTTCCAACCCAGTGCCAAGTCTCATTCATTCTCGCTCTTGTATCACTTTCTTAACCCAGGCCCCTGATCACCACTCTCCTGCACCATCCAGTCTTACTGCCTCCTGCCTCCACTGTCCTCAATTAAGTACTTCTGCAATATAGTCCTGATCACCTGACTGTCCTCATCAACGCTTACCACAAGCCTTGACTGAGCACTTTTCAGGTACCAGACACTATGCTAGTTACTTTGTGTATATTACCTCATCTAGTGCTCATATCAACCTATGAGGTAGGATTTTATGTAGGAGCCCTGGAAGGAGCTTAATCTGCTCTCCCCACTGGGGTACAGATGTGTCTGGGCATATCTGGAGGCTCTGGGCCCAATTTACACTTTCAGGCTAATACTTTACTTTTTCACTTGTCAGAGAGGAAAAATATCTTTTCTTTCTACCCATTGTATTAATAGGTTCATTGGCTGGGGCCCCTGTAACAAAAGGCAGATTAACAAAAGAAAAATGTACTAATTTATTTAATGTAAATTTTCCATGACACAGGAGCTTTTATTAGGAAATGAAAACCCAAGACCCAAAGAAGTGGTTAAAACTGAGTGTTTTTATGCTGGGTTTGATGATGAGTGGAAAGCTGTAGAGAAATAGAATAGGACAAAGAATAACAAATTGGGGGAAACAGAGAGGTCTGTTGCTTCTCTTGGCGTTCCTGTGTCTTTGGAGATAAGTGTGCTCCTTCCTTTCCTGTATAGGGAGGGCACCTCTCACATGGTCTTATGATCTGCTTCAAGAGAAGGTTAGAATATCCTTCCTGTACATGTCATTTCTTAAATTGCTTCAGCTTAAAAATTCAATATGCCATGGTCCCATATTTTGGGGTGGCATGTTCTGAATCCATCACCTTCATATTCCTTTATTCTCTTGAAAAGAGAAACCACTCTCTCTTCCTCACACATGCTCTATGTTTTTCTGAATTTGTGCCTTTGCTGGTCTTGTTTCCCCACTTAGAATGTCCTTCCTTCCTTTCTCTATATATCTAAAATCTGGCCATCCTTCTGGGCAATCTATTCCAGGATGCTTTCCTTAATCTTTCCATCTAAATCTGTCTCTTTTTCCTCCAAATGGCCATAGGGCTTTATCTGTACCCTTCTTGGCCCACATAATTATCTGCTTTGCATTAAAGATACTAGGATTCTGTGCATATATATTCTCCCCTGTTAGGCTATAAGCCCATGGAGAGCTGAATCTTGTATTTTCTATCTTGATATTCATCCTACAATAGTGGAGGTACTGTCTTACATGTAGTAGGAGTTAAGTAATTATTTATAGTATGAATGAATGAATAAATAAATGACATAAACTAAGTAGGAGAATAAGTTTTAGGGCAGTTCTTCAAATTTATTGTCACCAAAATTTATCTTTTGGATGTCGAAGTGCTCCTTGCTGGGCCCATTATCCTTTCTTACAGTGTTTCCTTGCCACTCTTCCAAGCACCTTGTACACTCTCACTTTTCTTATTTCTACCAACTTTATGACCCTAGGCAAGTCATGTAAACTTTTTCAGTTTCATCTCCCCAAATATAAAATAAGCATGATGTCACTGATCTTCTGGATTGTTGTGAGGATTAAATATATTAATCCTATATAGGTATATATGTAACATGTCTAGCATAGCACTAAGCATATAGTAGATAATCATTGTTGTTTATTCCCCTCACCATTTTTTCCCCTTTAAAAATGTGCTTTCACAACAAGGTTTTAAAGACTAATAAAGATGTTTAATGAGTTACCATTCTTTGGAGTATGTGCATTTTGGTCTAGATAATTAGCTTAATCATTCACTTTTTTATTCTATATTAATGAATTTTTTTTGTGGGCCTCTGTGTAGTTCAGAAACAGTGTTAGCTTTAACAATTACTGGATAGCCACATGTAGAGGAATGAAACAGGATGCTTATCTTTCGCCATACATAAAAATTAATTCAAGATGGATAAAAGACTTAGATGTAAGGCAGGAAACCATAAAAATTCTAGAAGAAAATGTAGGAAAAACTCTTCTAGACATTACCCTAGGCAAAGAATTTATGACTAAGATCCTAAAGGCAAATACAGCAACAACAGAAATAAATAAATGGGACTTGATTAAATTAAAAAGCTTCTACACAGCAAAGGAAATAATCAATAGAATAGATAACCCACAGAATGGGAGAAAATATTCACAAACTATATATCTGATAAAGGGCTAATATCCAGAATCTACAAAGAACTCAAAAAAATCAGCAAGAAAAAAACCAAATAATCCCATTAAAAAGTGGGCAAAAGACATGAACAGAAGTTTTTTAAAAGAAGATAGGCAAATGGCCAACAAATGTTTGAAGAAATGCTCAACATCACTAATCATCAGGGAAATGCAAATTAAAACCGCAATGAGATATCACCTTACCCCTGTTGGAATGGTCATTGTTAAAAAGTTGAAAAATAATAGATGCTGATGTAGATGCAGGGAGAAAGGAAGGCTTATATACTGTTGGTGGGACTGTAAATTAGTACAACCTTTATAGAAAACAACATGGAAATTCCTCAAAGAAATAAATGTGGACTTACCATTAAACCCATCATTCTAGTACTGGGTATTTAAGGGAAAGAGGTCATTTTATCAAAAAGATACCTGCACTTGAATGTTTATTGCAGCACAATTCACAATTGCAAAGATGTGGATTCAACCTAAGTGCCCATGAATTCATGAGTGGATTAAGAAAATGTGGTATATATGTATCCCTTGGAGTACTACTCAGCCATAAAAAAGAATGAAAGAATGTCTGTTGCAGCAACTTGGATGGAATTGGAGACCCTTATCCTAAGAGAATTATCTCAGGAATGGAAAAACACATGTACTCTCTAATAACTGGGAGCTAACTGATGGGCACACATGGGCACGAGAGATGTATAGGTCATAGGAAGTCAAGAAGCAGGGATGGGGGAGAAGGGGAGGGGTAGAAACCTACCTATTGGGTACACTGAACACTATTCGGATGATGGGCACACTGAAAGCTCCAACTTAAGCATTATATAAAAGGCATCCATGTAATAAAAACATCTGTGCCCCCTTAATATTTTGAAATAAAAAAAATAACAAAGTATTTGTGGTCAGATATTCCTGAAATTTTACCTAGTAGTTTGAACTCAATCAAACAGATCTGGTAGGGTATTTAATTTGTCTTAGTATGTTACACCTTACGTTATCAGGGTATCTTTCCTGTCTGAGAATTTCACTATCAATGGAATGCCCAGAAATGGTCACCGGGGTTGAGAATTCTATCATCTCTGAAGGCAAGGGTAGAAGGAAAGAAAAGGCAGGAAAGGCAGCACACTAACCACTGTGGTTTCTCAAATATTGCTGTTTTGTCTTAACGGGCCTGTTTTTGTAGCAAAACTATTTGATGGAGGTACATTTGGCATAATTCTCTTAGGATCCTGGACCTCATGATAAAATGATTCTGAATTTTCTGTGAGCAGCCAGTAATTTCCTTGGGACTACTTTAGCCATAACAGAGATAGGATCATACGCAGAGCTAGGGGAATTCAGGAGACAAGACATTGAAGGACTGGGGTTGCAGGAGGGGTATTGGTGATTAGAGCAGGGACACAGCCCTTCTGGATTTCTTAGCAGTTTTTATCCAAAGAGCTAAAACTTCCTTATGAAAAATTATGCCTCTTTATGGAATAATTTCTGCCCACTTTACAGATAGAGAACTGAGAAGCACAGAGAGATTTACGGCATCCCTTACCTGGCTCCAGCTCACCTGTTCCTCTTTGTCTTCAGTCCCTTAGTACCAGCTTCTGCAGCAATCACATCACCCTTTTGATCATTCCCCAGTTGTACCATGTTCCCCTCCCAACTTCGGTGTAGAAGAGGGAGGCATACTGATCCCAATTTACAGATGAGAAAACTGCAGCTCAGAGAGCTTAAACAACTTGTCCAAGCTCACCTGGTTACTCTTGGCAAGGTTGGGGCAGAATTTAGCCTTCCTGACTGCTGATCCATTTCTCTTACTTCTGCACCCTTCAAACCTTAGGTAAGTGGAGGTCCCAGGAGGACCCCTCAGTGCACACTGAATCTCCACAGCCAGGACGGTAAACACAGCAGGTGGAAGAGGGAGGGAAGCACTTGCTGCCCATCCATCAGGCTTTACTTACTCCTTCCCCAGGAGTCTCCTCTTGGCAACTTAACCACCTTCTCGAGTCAGCATTTAGTGATGGTTGTAAAAACACAAACAATTTAGCACACAACACTCTGAACTGTAAACTTGGTAAACAGGATCAGGGGGAAGATTTAAGTGGAAAGGACAACTGCTATAAAGACTTAACAGGAATTCATTAGGTTCCATAGATAAAGCAGATAAAAGATCTATAACCATAGGCAGGAAGTGAAAGAAAAATCCTAAATCGTTAAGATGCAATGAGGTCCTGCCACAACTCATTAATCAGCCCATCCGCAGGGGCACCGGCTCTAGTATTCAGAGCAACCCGGACCAGGAGGGCTGTGGCGGCCGCCGCCATTTTAGGCGAGAGCAGGGTCTTCCTGGCCGGCGTGGGTGCGCCAGACATTTAGCGCCGTCCGCCCGGTGCTACCGCTTCGCCCTTGCCGTTTCTTTCTGTTTCTGTGTAGTGCTATTTTTTGCTTCCTTGCTCTTTTTCACCCTTTGCTTCTTCCCTTTCTCTTCTCTGTTTTCCCCCTTTCCTCCCTTTAAAAGAAATCCCTGCTCTTTTTCTTTTTCTACCCACCTCTGCGGTTACCATCTCTCTCCCACCTTCTCTCCTGACATTTTAATCCCCCCACTCCTCAGACTCTCCTTGGCCTTGCCTTCCTCCTCTTCCTCACCCTCATCTCCCCCTGCCTTGCAGCCCCTGCCTGTGGGATTCAGCGCTTCCCCCGTCTGCCGTGTGCCAGCTGTGTGTGTGGGCGAGTTCACCCCACACTCTCTTTGTCTTTCTCACTTACATTTCTTTTAGCATTTTTGTATGACTGAGAGAAGCGGAGGGGTAGAGCATAAAATAACCAGTAAATTTGGTCCTAAATTGTTTGCTTTTATCATTAAATTAGATGTCCTCAGATTTCTCTGTAAAAACCAAACATAAGTAGGTTGAAAAGTATCTCACTGTTTCTTTGGAGATTTAAAGGAACATGGTTGAAGAGAATATTAAGTATTTTGAAATGTATTTTTTCACCTCAACATGATTAGCATAACTTTTTCTGAAGAAAATGCTGGTATGGCTTTCCATTCTCCTATTCTCTGTCCTTTCCCCAGAAGAGATGTAACAGATTCTCAAGAATTGAGTAATATTTTATTGCAATTTTTATACAGTTTTTGAAGTAATTGCTTGTAAGTGGAAACGAAGAAGGGAAAAACTTTGGAACAACGCTGTGTCATTTTCAATAAATCAGTAGGAAGGGTGAGTAGGTGTTGTTAAGTGACAGAAGGGAAACTGCTCAGAGAACAAACTGATGTGTGTGTATGTGTGTGTGTGTGCATGTGTGTGTACATGTGCTGTTTCTGCAGCATCTTGAAGCATTCCCGTCTCTTGAGTTTTCTAAAATTGCTGGCAAGACTGTACTCCCTTTCATAGTACTGCTCTGCCTGCACCCTGCACACGTTTGGCCACAGTAAAAAGCAATTTTCCATACACCAGGGGGCTGCAATTTGAGTACTGTAATGGTTAGTGATTTCATCCAGTTGTGGTTGACCCCCTGCTCATTTTTATATACTAAATGTTAAAAAGGAAAGGGAGAAAACTTGAGAGTGCTGGTTGATTGAAATTCCAAGAGGAACTTTCATGCAGATAAAATATATTGAGAAAAGCCAGGGCGCTGGGAATTTCAGGCTGAAAACAGGGAGAAATAGAGAAAGAAAAAGAACATAATCATAACAGGAAGGTTCCCCGAAGTCTTTCTGATTGTGAATAATGTGTGTATACTTTTGAGGCCTGTTTTGGTGTGCTGGTTCCGTGTTTAATGGCTTTCACCTCCTCCCCAAGATCATGTTCCCTCCTCTCTACTCCTTATTTCCACCTGCCCCCACCTCTTTCTCTTTCTCCCTTCCTCTACTTTCTCTCTTTCTTTTTCCTCCAGAAAAAAAGCTGTAAAATGCCTCTTAAAGAGGCAGACTCTATACTGGTGCCAGGTTGTCATGGAAACACACAGATTCCAAGACCTTGAGTCCTGCCACAATGATCTAGGATCAGACCTTGACTGGTCAGAGGCTAAGGCTGTCCCTAGGATTTCTGGATAAAAGAAACCAGCAAATGCAAGGTCATTTGAGGTATAGGTCAGTGCCCATAGAAAAAGGCAAGAAAAATGGCATCTAAGTAGTTGTTTCTTCTGTTTCACACTATTAATAATTACATCTGCTGTTAGGAATATAGATAAATGTAGCTGTCAGTGTAAGGGATTGAAAAAGAAGAATAATTGCACTATTTTCTGGTGTTTTCTTATTCTTTATTTATAAGATCGTATGGTTTATGTCTCCAAGAAAGGGTCAAAATTAGAAGAAATTTTGCCAACTTTCCCATATCAAACCTGGTGCAAAGAATTGCTATTTCAACAGAATTAAAAAGTTCAGTTATTTTTATAGATGCCAGAGTCATCTTTTTTCTCTCAAATCAGTAACATCACATTTTACAAAGTATGTTGAATTTTGTCGAGACTGTTTCATATTGTCCCTGTATTTCAACCTGGGTAAAAGGGTATCCCCTCTGTCTCAGACCAGGTCTCTAGAACATTCAGTTTTCATCTCTCTCCAATCTAAACACAGGTATGGGGCCTTTTCACCATTCTGTACTGTGTCAAGGGTCAGATCACTCTTGGAGATTATGTACCATTCTGGATGCTGGCAGAGACAACGGACAAATTAGGTGAGGATTGAGCAAGATTCACTAAGATCTCTGACCTCTTTTTAGTTTGGGGGAAATCATCTCACTTTTGATTTCTCTCAGAGAACTCTTCTTTTCTTGTTTCACCTCCTCAACTTTCAGATTCTCCTGTTGTTCATTCACAATAGACTCCCATGACCCCGGACACTAAGAGTCCAATTCATTCAAAACCGGTCCTTTTTCTGTGATGGCAAGAAAGTTTGCTCTTTAAACTATCCTAGAAAATAATGGAAGTATTTATAGTCCACCCCGGGGTGGTGGGGAGTGCGGAGCGGGGGTAACCTGTGGCCTTAAGGCCACACGTGGTCTTCTAGGTCCTTAAGTGCAGCCTTTTGACTGAATCCATATTTTACAGAACAAATACTTTTATTTTTTATTAATACATTTTTGTTTATCTTTTATATTTTTATTTTATTTTTAAAATTAAAGTATTTAAAATAACAAAGAATAAAATAAGTTACAATGAAATAATCCTCCCAGATTAACTGGGACAATTAGAAAATTAATAAGCCATAAGAGCTAAATTGACGGCTGCTACACTCACGATTTAGTTCTAACTTCTCTCCCCTGACTAGTACCACTACCACATGAGGCTGGTTGGTGAGTGTTTATGGGGATCAAGTACGCCAGTCTGTTATCAGCTTTTGACAATGGTGTACTGTGTTTCTGTTTGAAGTGGAATTTGTGAATAGTTGCATAGCTCGGCAGTATTTTTAAATTCTGTCTACTTAACAGCCTATAATGTCATAGAAGACCAAGAGAATGCTGAAGGAAAAAAACAGATGTTTTAATGAGGATTGAGAATTGCAATATTATCTTATTTCTGCTAAAAATAAGATGATCTGCTTGCTTTGTGATACTGCAATATCAACATTAAAGAAATTCAGTGCCCATTGGCATTATAACACTCATAAGGACCACAAATATTTTAAATTAGAGGGAGAGATGCAAAAGGTTGTATTGCAGCAATTAAAAGATGAAAAGCAAAAGCAAGTACAATAATTTCAAGCAGCAATAAGACCTGGAAATAATGCCACTGAAGCAACTTATAAGGTAGCTCATATACTCGGAGAAAAAAGGGAAGCCATTCAGTGATGTAGAAATTGTGAAAGAATGCATTGTTGACCTTGTAGGATGCTTAGACCCCAATCATGTTTCAAAGTACAAACTACTGCCTATTTCAAGGAGAACTATAACTAGTTAGCAGCATGAATCAGCTTTCCACTTAACAGAACAACTTCATGTAGTACTTCAATAGGAAAATATATATTATTCAATTGCTTTGGATGAATCAACTGATACTACTAAGTGCAGGTTTTATACTTCATTAGGGTCATAACTAGATTTTCTTTGCTACAAAGAGTTACTCATTCTGGGAACTCTTGCTAGTAGAACATGGGTAATAGATATCTTCAACAACTTTCAAGGTAAATGTCATGGAGTGTATGTACAGACTGTGCACCTTCCATGACAGGAAAATATGAAGGGTTTGTTGCACAGATAAAAAAGTATTAATACATCCAGATGCTCTCATTTCTTTTCACTGTATCTTGCATCGGGAAAATCTCTATGCTGAAGCTACTATTTTAGGTGACACTTTGCAGCAAGTTATAAGTATTGTTAACTATATTTGTGCCAATGCAACACGGCATTGCCACATTTTTAACATGCTAAAGTTGAACAATGAGGTATTCAGTTTGGATTTGCGGTATCATTCTAAAGTGCGTTGGCTATCGCAGGGACAGGTGTTAGCCAAAATTTTATCTCTGTGAGAACAGATAGTTAAATTTTATGAAGAACAGAATTAGCAATGTGAATCATTGAAAGAAGATATCAATAGGAATGCAGCATTTCTGTGTGATATCATGTCAAATCAAAATGACTTGAATATTTCTTTGCAAGGTAAAGCTAAGTCTATATATGATATGTGGCAAAAAATTCAAGCCTTTTGAAAAAGGCCATCTTTTTTCAAAACATTTCTTCTTCAAAAGGAAATTTCAGATGAATGTTTTCCCCAGTTAGCAAAGGTCATTGATGAGCAGGATGATATATGAAAATCATTTGAAGAATACGCAGCTGTTATAGACCTATTAATTGGAGAATGCAATGAAAGTTTCACTGACTTTGAGAATCATGACATCACATTCGAAGTAGCATTTCAGCCTCACCTAGTTGATATCAACAAAGTACCTAAAGAACTACAGATGGAATTGACTGAGCTCTCAGTAGATGACATTTTAAAGTCATTGTTTTATGCTAAGAAAGATCCAATTGAAATATGAAAAATGCAGTAGACTACCCATACCTTTGGCAACATGCCCGAAAAATGCTTTCTTGCTTTTCAATCACTTATTGCTGTGAATCTACATTCTCCTACCTAACCCAAATCAAGACACCCTTAAGGTCACAAATGACTGATACACATCTAGAGGATCAACTGAAACTGTGGACCTCCGTGTTGCAACCAAATATTCAAATGCTTTCCAACAAAAAGCAGATACAACAAAGTCATCAAAAGGTTAGTTAACGTTAAAATTAACAGTTTTCACTTTTCAAAATTATTAAATATGTGATAGTTAGATTTTTTACAAAGTAATGTTCATTTTTAAGTATACCTAATTGAAGTTTCCTGAATGAGGCCTTATTTGATTACAGCTAAATTAATGCAGACTTCCAACATAAAAAGGTTCCCCACCCCTGGTCCACCCTTTAGAGAAACAACAAAAACAACATGTAATCACATTTCCTATTAAAACACATCAGCAATATTTTGACAATATAGTCATATAAAAATACTCTTTCCTTCAACTAATTCCCCAAGCAGATTGATTGAATACATAAATGGTAAGTTAATGGTGAATGCTCCTGTCAGGTGACATGTTTTACTCAGTAGGATTTTTCGAGGTATGTATTATTTTGTAAGGCTCTCAGGAATGGAAGGGAATTGTTCTCAGAGCTTAGACAAACTGTCTTTAGGACATCCAGTGCAGGCAAGCCTCGATTGCCTGGCTCAGATACCTCTTTTAGCAGACAATTCTATCCACAAATTATCCTCCTGTCAGCTCTGTCAAGCCCCAGACCTACACTGGTTCTTTTCACTCAGCTTTTAAGTATGCTCAAGTCTTCTCTATTCTTAAAGAAGGAAGGAAAGAAAAAAGGAAAGCAACCAAAGGTCAGTCCTTAACATCACACCTCCCTTTATGAACCACTTAATACCTGTCTTTCCCCAAATAAAAGCTAAACTTTTATTTGCAGCATTTATTAATTTTTTATTGTGATAAAATATACATAAAATAAATTCATTTAATCATATTTAAGTGCACAATTCAGTGGCATTACGTATAATTACATTGTGCAACCATCACTACCATCCATTTCCAGAACTTTTTCATCTTCTCAAACTGAAACTCTGTACTCTTTAAATAACTCACCATTCTCCCCTCCCCCCTGCTCCTGGCAACCACCATTCTACTTCTGTCCCTATGAATGTGACTACTGTGGGCACCTCATATAAATGGAATTATCTAACAGTTGTCCTTTTGTGACTGTCTTATTCACTTAGCATAACATCTTCAAGGTCCATTCATGTAGCATGTGCCAGAATTTCCTTTCTAAGTTTGAATAATATTCCACTGTATGTATATATCATGTTTTGTTCATCCACTTTTCTGTTGATGGACATTGGAGTTGTTTCCACTTTTGGCTATTATGAATAATGCTGTTATGAACATTGGTATATCAATTTGAGTCCCTGTTTTCAATTCTTTTGGGCATATACCCAGAGTATAATTGCTAGTATAGTGAAACTTGTTACTTTTACTTTGCTTTTCAAAGTAATCACATTTCATAGTTTTAAAAGTTAAGCAGTTCTATATGGCTTATAATAAAGAATAGCAGTTGCCCGTCCTGCTCTCTTTCACCCTGATCCCTTCTTCAAAGTCAACCACTTTAAACTCTTCAGCTGTTTGTTCTATTTATCATATTTCTAAATTATATACTGATTTGCCGATTTTTCCACATTAGACACTGTACTGATTCCCCATTACAGAGGATAAAGACTTAATTCTTGTATACTCTTAGAGTGGAGTATTTAAAAATGTGGCCACAACAAATTCTGTCATCCCTGGTTGCACATCCCTTTCTGAAGCACCTTTGTAGCTCCTCCTGTCAAGAGACAGGATCTGTTTCCCTCTCCTTTGAATCTGGGCTGGCCATATGACTTGATTTGACCCACAGGATTTTCTGGGAATGATACTGTGAGGCTTCTAGACCTAGACCTCAAGAACCTTTTTACCTTTGCTCTTGGAACACTGCTCTCATGTAGACAAGCCCCATCTAGCTGACTGTAGGATGGTAGCCACATGAAGCACAGACATGGTGTCTTGGATGAGGCCCTTAGACTTACAGCAGACAGCCAGCACAAATCCCCAAACATGAGTGTGAGATCATTCTAGATACCCTGTCCTAGTAGAGTCCCCCAGAAAACATCAGCCATATGAGTGAAGAACCGTCCATCTGAGGCCAATCCAAATTGCTAGTCTACAGATTCATAAGCAGATAAGATTGCAGTTGTTTTAGCTAAGTTTTGGGATAGTTCTTTGCACAGAAATAGATTTCTGATATAATCATCCATTGCTCATACATATTTCATCCTCTTGTATCTTCCCAATATAATTTTATCATGCATTTGATAACATCCATATGTATTATTTTCATAATTAATGTTAACTAACTATGTTAACATTGTTCAATGCTGAGACCAGAACTATGTTATGAGTGCCTTTCCTTTCTTGTTCAGCTTGTGGCTTTTCTGAAGTTCTTTTTGTCTTTTTTTTTTTTTAATTTACTTAGCTTTCTTCCAATCTTTTGCTAAGGCTTCCTATATCTTTCAGTAACTCTGTAAAATGACTCTCAATCCAATCTTCCTCATTATAAACCTGTCAGAACACCCATCTCTTTTATTTTCTTCTGGAAATCTCCCTCTCAGAGCCTTTTACTCTTCTACTTTAATCTGAACTGGTTGCCCTATAAAATAGCTGCCCAGCTGTTGTCATGGCATTTACTTTTTTATTTTACTGAGGATTCTATTGACCTCTTTCACCCAAGTCCCCTGTTATATGGCTCCCACATCTCCCTCTTTCTTTTTTGAAGTAACTCTTTTGTTTTGTAGGAACTTATCCTCCAGAAGTTTCTTGAGAAAGCATGCATGGGAAGTATATTTTTTGAGACCTTGCGTAAGAGGAAATAGCTGTACCTTCACTCTTGATTCATAGTTTGGCAAGGTATAGAATTGTAAGTTGGGCATTTTTTTCCTCTGATTATTTTAAAGATGTACTTCGCTGTCATCTAATTTGCGATGCTGCCATTGAGAAGTCTGATGCCATTCTTATTTCCATTTCTTTGTATGTCATTTGTTTTTTTCTTCTTAGAATATTTATCCATAGGATTCTTAAAATTCACAGTCTTGTCTTGATGTGAATTTCTTTTGCAGCATTATATTGGGTCTTTGGACTTTTCAATCTGGAAACTCATATCCTTCAGAAATATTCTTGTATTTTTTTCTTTGACAATTTTGTCTCCTGTATTTTCCCTGTTTACTTTATTTATAACTCCTAATTTTGGATGTTAGACCTCTTAGATCTCCTAGTTTTAATTGATGCGTCTATTTTATTTGCTTTCTATGAGATATCCTCAACTTTTTCTTTCAGTTCTTTTTTTGATTTGCACTCTAGACCCCATGTTCAGCTGCCTGCTAGATATCTGCATGTGCTTGTGTCTTAGACTCTTCAAATTCAACCTGTCTAGGACTAAATTCTTATTTAACAAAAGGGCTTGTTGTCTATTCTTTTTCTGGATGGAACTACTGTCTTTCAAGGAAACCCAGCTATCATTGACAACCTTCTTACTCATCCCCACTCATCCTGTTTGTTCTACTTCCTTAATGTTTCTTCAATCTATTCACCACTCTATCACTATCACCTCTGCCCTAGCTCAGGCCATTGCTGTATCTTCCCGGTGTTATGTCAGTGTTCTCTGTACTTAAATGTCTGATTCTTGGGTGACTCAAGTCTAACTGATTTTTTTATATTGCAACCAAACCTTGAGATTAAACTCAAATGTCATTCTTCCTACCCTTGACTCCCAGGCTCCCATTCTACATTCTCCTTACCTTAATTACACAATTTTTTTACTCTGGGTGTTGTAGTTGCCTATTCCCTTGCTTGGCTTCCACGCTAGACCCTGAATGACTTGAGAGCAGGGTAATGGTTGTTGTTCAGCAAGTTCACAATAAATATTTATTGCAAAAATCTCTACCCCCTGAGGTAGAGCATTTGGTTTTTGGATTACTCTTTCTGTTAGAATATTTTCCTACATACTAAGCTGGAATTCATCATCTTAGAATTTCTCCTTATTCATTGTATTCTGTAACTATAAGCCCTGAATTTTCTAGAACATAGTATCTGATTTCAAACATTTACTGTCTTATAAGCTATCATAGATTCCTGGAAATTTCCAACTCTCAGTATTCAAATCACATATCCTAGGTTACCTCTTGCACTTAGAAGTGGCACAAAAACTCTGTGTCCTGAGTTTTGGTTTGGAAAGTTTGAGAATTGCATAGTAAAAAACAGTCTAATCCCTCCTGCTTACAGCAGACCTTCCGATATTGAAGAAAACCATTATGTCCCTTTTTCCCTAGGCTGATTTTTTATCAGGCTGAGTCTTATGGATTACCCTTGTACTCACCTCTGGATCTCTATACCCGCATTAAAAGTGTGTGGTGACCCTAGGTGATGCTACCTGTGCAGACTAGATCAGACAACCTCCTCCTTGCCTCTAGGCACTGATCTGCCTTTAACACAGCCCAAGTTTGCTTTTGTTCTTTTTGGAGGCAGCCATGTTATATTTATGACTCCTATTTTTTTTTTTTAACCTGTGATATTAAGCCACATTTCTTACATCTTGCGTTTGAACATTGTGTTTATTTCTGTTAAAATGCATCTGGTTAGGTTCAGACCATCATGCAATCTTATATTGTACTCTGGATCCCAATTCTGTCATCCAGTGTATTCTCTGGTCCTCTTAGTCCTGGGACATTAAAATGATGTCAGTTTAGGTTATTGTCCTATACCCAATGTGGCCAGAACTTTGAAGGACATTTGTTACAATAGAATTCTCCTTGTAAGTTGTTTTTCCTCTGATGCTGTTTGCCTTGTGAATACCTGTTTATGTGTTTGAATTTCACCCAGTATTGTATTTCACAGCAGGAACTTGGGGTCAAAAAAGTATCTTTTCAGCAAACACATAATTAAGGAATATAGTTTCTCTAAGAAATAGTTTTCCTTCATAATAGAATGGAGGCTACAGTCCTATTCAAATACCTATTCCAATATTTGCTCATAGTTTTTCTGCCATGTCAGCATTTGCAGGTCCATTTTAGTAATGAGACAACTAGTTATAAACCTTCTTTGTCTATCTCTAATCTAAATATTTTTAAAAACTATAGACTTCAGTGTCCTCTGGGGCAGGAACAATGCTTTATACTTTTCTATCAGGCTATCCTTCTTCTCCATCCCCACAAAAAAACCTCCCTAGATAAACATTTTTCTCTTTTCTATGTCTACACCTGAAACCTAGAAAGAAGAGTATTAACTCTTCTTTCTAGAATGTCTCTTCGTTTCCTATTCTCTGTGGCTAAAATTTCTATCCTTTCTCAAAGCCTACCTTAAATTTCACATGCTTTGAGAAGACTTCCTCCAGACTCAATTGAGCCTCAGATTTTTCCACCTTGGATTCTTAAAGTACTCATTATGTTAACTGCTTTTTTTGGATACTGGCTTAAATGAGACATTGTTTTCTTATTTAAAGGATGTAAATATGCTAGTATTATTTTTTGAGCTGGATTATAATCTCTCTGAGGGTGGGGACCAAATTTTTTTTCTATGAAACTCCCTCCTGTTCTTTGCAGAGTGCTAGGCACATCATATTAATCTAGTTGAATTGAAATTTTGGAAAAATCATGGAAAGGAAATGAGTCTAGAAAAGCAGAATTGGGGGATTATTACTTTTCTTTAAAAACAAACACATAAAAACAGTATGTTCTTTGAAGGGCAGACACGGTGGCTTGTGACTGTAATCCCAGAACTTTGGGAGGCCAAGTTGGCAGGATATCTTGAGGCCAGGAGTTCGAGACCAGCCTGGGCAAAACAGGCTCTAAAGAAAAAAGAAAAATATCCAAAGAAGAAAAAGAGACAGTATGCTCTTTGAAATATTTAGAGGAACGCTTCTCAGAGCTACTGCAGTTCCTCACAAAAGCATTCGAACTCTAATTTGAGCACCTGTCGTGACAAGAATTTTTACACCCTTTCTGTGGAGTCATCGGACAGGGAAAGAGCTGTGGAGGGAGGCTGTTATGGATAGACCAGGAAGCCCCATCCTAGTCTTGGCACAGGGCAAGGCTGTGAAACTACACTTTCCAAGAACTAGCAGGGCACATTTGAAATCTCTCCTCAGTGTCAACACAAGGGGCACATAATTTGATTTGTTGTTTTTTATACTTTTTTTTTTCCAGAATGAAAAGGAGAGTCCTTAGATATTTTAGGAGAGTTTTATCAATCTTGAGTTATATCGCCTCCAACCATTTGGTTTCAAGGTAATGATACATACTTCTTTCTTCTACCACCCTCATTCATTCCAACTAATCTGTGAGGTCAATGCTGAAGGATTAGGTTTGACTCTTAAAAAAGCTCAATTTACAGTCAGCCTAATCAGGTCATTTTCCTCTCCCAGAGCCCTACATAAGCAATGGAACCATCCACTTCTTTAATAGATATTGGATATTTATCAAAATCCTAGATTGTGCTATGTAAAATTGAGTTTCCCACCTGTGGGAGTGACTTGTACCTTTTAAATATCTTCCATACACATTTTGGGGGTTTGTTGTGTAGTGAAGAATTGAATTTCCCCAATAAGAAGTCTGGCCTTTGTCTCTGCTCCTGTGAGGTAACTGCTAAGCCCTTGGAATTTCCAGAATGATAGAAGCGTCTTTGCTATTCATGGTGGGTGCCTCAGACTGCACCCAGACCTGATAGTTTATGCTAATGAGGTGACTCATGGTGGGCCCCTAAAGAGTTTATGCCCATGAGATAACTCAGGGTGGAGGCTGTTCATACTAGAAAGACCAAGCATGTGACTAGAGGGCTTAGACTTTGAGCCATGTGATATCAGCCTGACTCTTGGGAGAAGAGGGAGACTGGAGATTGAATTCACTCAGGAGAGCAGTGATTCAATCAATCATGTCTACCTAATGAAACAAACAAAATCCCCTCTCCCCCACGACCACACTCCCAAACTTTCTGAACACTGAAGCTTAGGTGAGCTTCCCTGGTTGGCCAATACTCCATGTGAATTGCCACACATCAATGCCGAGAGGGTAACAAGTCACCAAAGGTGATGGAAGCTTTGTGTTTGGAACCCTCCCAGACCTTACTCTATGCTTCTCTTACTCTGGCTGGCTGTAATTTTTATCCTTTTGTATAAAACCGTAATCATAAGTGTGGTGTTTTCCAGAGTTCTGTGAATCATTCTAGGAAATTATTGAAACTGAGGGTGATTGTGGGAATCCCCAAATTTGTGGCCAGCTGGTTCTGAAGTGCGGGTGACCCTGGGGACCTCCAACCTTGCAAATGGTGTCTGAAGTAAGAGCAGTCTTGTTGGGACTGTGCCCTCAGACTGCTGTTTGTCCAACTCATTGCAGTAGTCTATGAAGAAACAGAAAATAACACAATAACAGAAGAAGAAGAAAAACAATAAAAATATTTATGTCAAACATTGAAAACCAAGTGACTCAAAAGAATTTTTTAATTCTTTTTCTCTTAAAATAAAGCCAGGTGAAGACCAGAGGTTATTTTTCTTCTGTGTTTCCTGTGTTGAACTTAAAGCACAGAACTTTTGAGAGAGTGCCCTTATTCCTTTAGGTGACAGAAGTAGCCTATACTTTCTAGTTATTTAGGGTAAGAGAATTCCGCATGGGTGAAGATGGAGGTGATAGTGAAATAATTGCAGATCTCCTCTCAAAGTGGAGCTAACTGGACATCTCTTTTTTGCAAATGGAGATGCAGTGGGAATCACAGGATCAGTCTCTTTAAGGTAACTGTGGATACCCAAGGAGAGAGGCAAACTTCTCACTAAGAGAAATGGGGATGGTGAGGCAGGGGGCAGGGCAAATGCTTCCCTAGGCTTCCCTGCTTTGTCTTCTGCCCTCTCAGCCTTTTCAAGGACCTCTTTCCCCTTTTTCCTTCTCTCACCCTCACAGTCCCCCAAACAGGCCTTTAGCTCTTCGCTCTCCCTCCTCTTCCTCCCAGTCATGCACTGTGACCCGTCATTTGTTAATGTCCCGTAACAGTCCTGCAGTTGACAGGGATATTGGCATTTTCACAGGGACAAAAGTTAGAGATCAAATATGGAGGGTGGAATTTCAAACCTCACTGGAGGTCAAGCTGTGGATTCAGAGGCCTGAGAACTGCTTTGTGGAATTCTCCTGCCCAGGCTGACTCCTGCCCCACTCACTCTAAGGCTGCTTTTCCAGTGATGGCCTCAGGCTACAGCAGGGGCTGTTATTCTTCTTCGAGCTGGCCTCGAAAAGAAAAACTAATTTTGCCAGTGTGTAGAGAGGTGAATATAGGAAATTAGTAAGTGATTCATGAATCATGTTGGCTCTCAGCAGCAGAATTCTGAGGTCATTCTAGAGTATGACCTTGAGTAAGCCCTTCAGAGAAGGTGGCTTGAGGCCACAGCTAAATAAATTGAGCCTGAGTGAAATCAAGCTAAGGACAGGTGGAACCGGGCTTAGGGGCAGCAGTTCCTCTTGTGTGAATACACAGAAGGGTCTGTGCCTTCGTGCAAACAAATATGGGATCTTGGACAATCACTGCTCCTCTCTAGACCTGATATCTTTATGTGTTAACAGAGGATGGCGAGTTAGGAGTTCTTGAAAGACCATTTAAGTTCTAACAATGTTATGATTTTTAGCCTATGGATGAGTTTAGGAATAAAAGAATAGCCATCAAAGAATGAACAATTGACACAAGGTCAGCCTACTTTGGAAGCCCAAATACACAGTTTATGGTCTGGGCATTTTATCTAGAGACTATCTGATTTGGGACAAAAAGGAGAAGAGCTATCCATGGATCTCAAATCCAGTGTCTTTTGATGGTGGGGCCAATGGAGAAGCAGAAGGTGGGAGCACAATGCAGATGATGAGGAGAAATGGATAACCTGCACCATTCCCCAGCTTTTCTCCTCATTCTATTGCTGCCTCATAGATAAACTCACCCATGAAGAGAAGAGAATATCCAGAATAGTTCTCATTTATTATTTCATGAATGTTTATTATGACAACACTTTCCAACCAATAAGTCTGTGTCTGGGACTGGGCCTCTGAAAATCTGTCTTTATCCATCTTCCAAGTTCTCTTGCCTCTTCTTGTGATCTCTTTCATCATAGACTCTTGGTGCTCCCCTGAAAGGAAATGATACCTTCCTAATTAATGGCAACAATGAACTCCAGCTCTTCTGAGGTTGGCTTTGAGTGGAGAAGAATCTCCTGCAGGGTAGGGGTGGGAGGACTGCACTGCTGAGGGATTCATCTTCCTTTTGGGGTTTCCTGGATAAAACCAACACAAGTGGGCTCAAGAGTTCTCTTCCCCAAGTGAGGCACAAGTGTGCTTTCCCTTGCTTCTCAGTAGCCAAGCTGAGCCAAGCTGAGTATGGATCTCTTCCTGGGCAGGACTGGAGTACACCTACCCCCACAAGCAGGATAGTAAGTGTGGCACTCTTCCATCTGATAGCCTTGGCGAGTGGCATGTTTGGGAAACAGAGAGAAAGACTTCAGATAGTAAAGCTTAGCTTTTCCTCACTGATCCCTGAGTAATTTAACCACTAACCCACATCTTCATACCCAATCCAGACAATCAAAAGTCCAATGGTTAACCAGTTTTACTCTCCTTGGAAGATCTGACCCTCACGATCTCTCCCCATTCCTTCCTCCCAAATGATCTTCAATCAGTGTGCTTTCTCCTTGAGAGAAGCTGTGGCAAATACAATTTACTCCTTGCTGCCTTTCTGATGGTGTTGTAGCCCCTTCTACAGGGACCCTCTAGGCAGTTGCTCAACTGACTTGATCTCTACCACAAGCTGAGAGTCAAGAAACTAATATAGTAAAAAAGCACTGTGAATCTAGACAATTTGCTTTATAAATATATGTCCTTTGAGTAGAGGCTATTCCTACCCCATCTTTGAGGTACCCTTGGAACTTTTCCAGCCTGGCCCCTTCTGTTCCCAGCTCCTGGTCTCTCTTCACAGGGAGGACATCATCTTTATATGTACTACCTACAGATGCCCATGCAGGCATCTAGACCCTGATGTGTAGACCTTTCAGCTCTGGTTTCTTCTTCACATAGACTAGCCTGTACCCCTATTACTGGACACTAACAATGACCCTTCATGAGACTATATCTAGCTCCAGGGGTGGCCTTCATAGACTAGCCAGTCTTCATAGAATAACCATACAGAACATAGTGTCATAACCCTAATAGTCATATTACATTTACGGTAATAGGGAACATTTTTCTATTCGTCCCACTCTCCCTGGCTGCCTTGAGCCTTACATTCAAGATGCTTTTACTGCTGCTGTTCAAAACCTCTTTATTCTTCTTCCTCCACTCATTATAAGAACTCACACCCTTTTTTCAATAAGTTGACTCTTAGAAAAGAACTGATAAGCTATAGTGTAAGATGGTGCTCCTGGCTAAAAACAGCTCAATGGGTAATTCAACTTTGGAGTGACAATACTTTCAGCCCGGATGAGCCAAGTTCTAAAGGTGGAGTTCAGTCATTGTTGCAGACCACTAGAAAGATATTTTGGGTCAGGGAGACCTCCCTGCTTCAACTTAAATCACATCTACAAGTAGAAGCTTATTCCAGTTATGCCTACATGATACCTCTCTTGTGGCTGGTTGCTTGGGGTATTCTGTAGTAGAGTAAGGAGGGATTTAGAAGAACTGTGTTCCTACTAGGAAGCCTCTCGTTCCCTCTGAAACATTAATTTGTATTGAGCTTCTTATTAGTTGGGAGTGTGTGTGTACGTGTGTGTGGTGGTGGTGGTGGGAGGTGGTCGTTCACTGCAGTTGCTGGAAGGTGTTCAGAACCTTAGGGTAAGCATAACAATCCTTCTTGGAGCATAAATCTTTTCTTGGATATTTGGGGAAAATAATTACAGTGAGATTACTTAGTGAAATATTAATTTGTATTTTGTTTTTGAAGGTGTGGAAACATCAGAAAGAATGAGAACTATTTGTATTTTTTCCTGAATTCTGAGAAGGCCATCGCGCTCTTTTATTATAGTGGCAGCTTGAAGATAAACTATCTATCAAGATTAAAAAAAAAAATCTTAAGCTCTTTGGACTTATGCTAAGGGCATGTGTGTGTATATGCACAGGTGAGGACTGTCGGGAAAAGAGGTAGAAGTGGCAGAGAAGGGAGGTGTTCAGAGGCCTGTGGAGAGTGGAGGGCTGGGAGGGGCCTGGTGCCCCTTTCCCTGGTTGGGAACCAACAGGCCTTCAGAGGGAGGCCAGGCCCTGGGCGCTGGGCTCCAGCCTCAGCAAAAATCCCAGTGGCCGAGTTGAGGCTTGTCAGGGTAGGTATGGAGCTTCTTCATTCCCTCACTCCAAGGGGCATGCACAGTTGGGCAAAAGCCCACCAATGATAACCAGTCCAAACCAAGGACCGGCGGCCCTTCCCCAAATACTCTTTTCCAAATGCCTTGGGTCTTTGACAAGACCCTGGACAAATAGATGTGGATATAGGGTTATAGGATTGAATAAGACAATTTCCTGCCAGTCTGGTGGGGAGAAGAGGGGGCCTACATTAAACTAAGTTTGTTTTATATAAAAAAATCTAATATTGAAAACTTGGTGTATTATTTGTATATTGCTGTATAACAAATTACCCCCAAATTTGGCATCTTAGAACAGTAAACGTAATGATTAGCTAGGTACCTCTGGCTCAGCGTCTCTTACAAGATTGCAAACGAAGTATCAGCTGGTATTGAAGTCATCTCAAAGTTTGGCTGTTTCTAAGCTCACTTGCATAGCAGGCCTTAGGTCTTGTCTGGGTATTGGCTGGAGACTTCAATTCCTTGCCCTGTGGACCCTACTATTCATAACATAGCAACTTGATTCCCTTAGTGAAAGGACTGAGAGAGAGAGAGAGAAAGAGAGAGAGGGAGAGAGAGAGAGGAGTGGGGAGGGAGAGGGGGATAGATTGGGGAAAAGAAAAGACAAAGTGGGAGGAGAGAGAAAGAAGGGTCCCATCCAGTGTTGAGGGAAGATTTTGAAGAAGAGATTAGACTTGACTTGCACTGGAAATTGTGGGGGTGGAGGTGGGGGCAAACAATGTGAGAGGGGCTTGGAAGGGGACAATGATGACTTGGTTGGAGGGCAGTTTTATGTGGAGTTTGGGTCCTGAGTTTTTAATCATTGTTTTGCTCCTTATCTTCAGTGAGTGTTTTTGGGGTGTCTCCTGCCTGCATAGCTCTGTCCTGGGTGGCAGTGGAGAAGCTGAGAGCCCTGGTGACCTTGGAGAACAGGTCCCTCCTTCAGGGAGCTTCCTGTGGGGCCGGCATTCCTTAACACCTTGTCCGATGTCACACTGTTCATCACTGTGATTCCAGGATGTGAACCTGAATAAGCATTTTTCCTTTTTCTGGAAGGGATAGCCTTTTCAGTCAAAGGGGAAATTGGCTAAGAAAAAAACAAATAGGCTCATCTGAAAAAACAATGTTTAATCAAGGATCTTGAGGAAATAAATAACCAGCTCTTTTGAATTAATTGACCATTCTTTTGGTAAGAGTTAATGCACTACAAGGAATGTATTATTTTTGCAGTCTCAAGGAAAGAGGGACTTGTTTGAAGCTTCATATTAAAGGTACATCAAGGTTCCATGAGGTGATGGGCAAAGAGACCAAATTAAAAGTTTTCTGAACTTTGAATTTGTGTGATTTGTAAGGAAGAAGGGCTGTCTTATTTTATTCATTTTATTTCCCAGATGGCTTGTCAGAGCTTAGATGTCATACTTTGGGGATTTAATGAGTTGACATTTTCACAGGCTAACCTGTTAATTAATTTCTGCTCCCACTGGGGCCAGTGTGGGCTTATCCTTCCTTTCTGATCTGGAGCTGGGAGCATGAGGTCTGAGTCCTATTTGTCTAACCTTCTAGGGGGTTGGTACTGGGCTCTGGAACAGAAATGGGTGCCGATGGCTTGGGCCACTTTTGGGGCCAAAGCAGAAGTTGGGTGAGGGGTGAGTCTAGAAGAACCAGATTGACCTCAGCAAATTTAGGCAGTTGGAATCTTGTGTCTCTGTTCACCCAAACAAACTTTGCAGTTTTTTGTTCTTTTCTCTCCTCATAGTAAAGAGTCGATTATATCAGGAAATTATTTTTTAAAAAAAACCCAGCAAGTATACATTAATATTTATCTACCTATTACTTACTTAAAATAATTATTTTTATTTTAACCTAAATTTCTAGGGGAATGCCTGTCTGTTGATACAGGGCCAAGACTCCCCTTTAAGGATGTGTCACAAATCACAATTTTGCATTGCGTTTCTTGTATAAACATTTCTCCTAGAATGAAAGTTATAGACACTTGTAAAATAAAATCTTAAATTTTATGATTCCACCCAGTCTTTTGTGTTTGTCTCATTCATATCTAACTCAATAACAGTTTTTATTAGCATGCCAGGTGGAGATATTTCAAAGTATTCTGCTTAATTTTTTATAGAAACACTTTTCCTTTTCACACATATTTTATCAGTATACACAATATTTTATCGAATTAGATACTTAACATGCAAACTGACAAAACATATTTGGGAACAATTTACTCTTAGAAAGTATACAACTAAATTGGTGGACTGCAAGGATGTATTACTTATTACTTACTATCTTTGAGCTCAGAATGCTGTATTTTTAAAGGGAATGGAGGGTGTCAGTTAATCTAGAATAGGGGGTTAGTAAACTTTTTCTGTAAAGGGCCACACAGTAAATGCTTTTGGCTCTGCCAGACTGTACGGTTTCTATAGCTGACTACTCAGCCCACGTAGCACAAAAGCAGCCATAGACAATGTGTAAATGAATGGGTATGGTTATATCCCAATAAAACTTTATTTACAAAAACAGGCAGCAGATGGGATTCAGCCCACAGTTTGCCAACTTGTGATCTAGAATATTGGGTAAACTGACATAGATGAAGAGAGTTGTTACTCTTAGTGATTCAATCCATGAAGTGTCTATTGAGTGCCAGTTGTGTGCCTAGATTTTCATAGCTGTGACAGACAAAGTAAGAATGTGACTCATTCTTCCCAGCTGTAATATGATGCATGCCTTTGTGTTCATTCTTTTGTGGGCTTGATGTTCTTCCCATGCCTATTTCATCCCCTGGCAAATTTTTGCCTATCTTTCAAACATGTTTCAAAAATGACCTCCTCAGGGAAGTCTTCCCTGTCTGCTGGGCCAACTTAGACAGCCCTTCTCTGGGTTGCTGCCATATCGCCCAGTGCAATCCCTCATCGTAGTGCTTATTATGCTGTAATGTAAAAAATGATTTTCATCTCTCTCTCTCTCTTTTGAAGCTGTGACCTTTTTGAAGACATGAACTGAGACTCAGTCATATCCATAAAACTTTGTACATGGTAGATGTTCAATAAATGTTTGTTGAATGAATGACACGGTCAGTGTGGCAAAGTATGAAATACACAGACTATTTGAGTAGCCTTTTCTATCACTTATGTGTAAGTCCATTGACCTTATAACTTTTTATTTCTTTTATCTATTTACTGAGAAGATGGAGGGTGTTGGCAGCAGCTCTTGACAAGTTTTCTCATAGAAACTTAAATTTTTTTTTTTTTTTTATTTCAGCATATTATGGGGGTACAGATATTTATGTTACTTATGTTGCCCTTGCCCCCCCCAAGTCCGAGTTTCAAATATGTCCATCCTTCGGGTGGTGCGCATTGCACTCTTTGTGTATGAAAATACC
>NW_012137858.1:3482996-3489064 GCF_000956105.1 Propithecus coquereli | reverse complement strand
TGCATTAAAAAATAAATGGGTGTGGTTATGTCCCAATAAAACTTTGTTTACAAAAACAAGCAGCAGATGGGATTCAGCCCACAGTTTGCTGACTTGTGATCTAGAATATTGGTTAAACTGACATAGATTAAGAGAGTTGTTACTCTTTGTGATTCAATCCATGAAATGTCTATCGAGTGTCAATTGTATACCCAGCTTTAAAGGTCAAATTGTATATGTAGTTTTAAAGGTCAAATTGTGCTACAAGATTTATAGACAGACACTTGTTTGGCTGTTCACAGCCATTCTCAACCCCTTTCTCCTTTGCTTGCTTTCCACTGTAGAGAATGAAAATCCAGACCCTCCCATTACCAGTTTTTTCACAGCCCAGGGTAGCTGAGTGACCCAGTTCCAGCCAATGAAATATAAGGGGGACTCTGCAAGGAGTCTTCAAGGAAAGATATTTCTCCTTTCTAATTTCAGTGTAGTCTGACAGGTATCTGTTCTTTTGCTCTTGCTTTTTAGAACCCCTAATTTTTGGCTTTGCATATGGCTGCCAGGAATAAATACTACATTTTCCAGCCTATCTCATAGCTAGCTGTGGCTCTGTGACTAAATCCTGGCTGGTAGGATATAAGCAAAAGTGTTTCATGGCAGCTTTCAGGAAATTTTTTAAAGAAGAAAGCTCTCCTGTGCCCCTTTTATTCATCTTTCCTCTTAGAACATCAACATGATGGCTAGAGCTGGAGTCACCTTCTGGAACCCTGAGATTTCCTTGGGAAAGGAGGCTATGCCTAGTGGAGCAAGAGACAAGAGACAAGAAACCTTGTTCTGAGGAGTTCACAGAGCGGTGCTGCTGCAGCAGCCCTGGACTACCTACCTCCAGACTTTTTCATGAAACAAGATTCTATCTTGTTCTAGCCGCTCTTATTTTGGGTCTCTGTCACTCATTACCAAGGCTAATCCTAATCAATACACTAAGGGGAGGAAAATTACATGAAGACAACTTTCTGCCTCAGTCATTGGCTATCTGTCTCCCATGTGCTGTCTGTGAAAGCATGATGTTTGGAGCTGTGGCAGCTATCTTGTAACCCTGAGTGAACAAGGTTGAAAAACAAGACACTGAGGATGGTGGAGCAGAAAGCTGAAAAGAAATGAGTCCTCAGTGATGTCATTGAGCTTCCAAGTCAACCTGGAGTCCATCTATTTCCGTATATTTTTAAAAGTAAACAATAAATAACCACATGTGATAAGCCAGCATTAGCTCAGTTTCCTGTTAGCCAAAAGTGTCTTAACTAATTTAGGTTACACAAATCAGTAGTCTCTTGACCCATGCCTGCTTATCCTGATTCTGTCTCTTACAGGGAACCACTTTAACTCTTAGCTGCCTTCCTTAGCTGTTTATCTAACTACATAAAATAATAAAAGATGAAGATTTTGTTCTCTTAAATCACTCCTTTTACACACTTTCTTAATGTTTTTTCTTCTATCTCTCAATTTAGCTAAGCCACCATTTTTGTTCATCATGACTTTGTCAATATCATTCACAGCTGAGACATATAGTGTTCTACAATGTGATTTCTTTTGTGACTTTTCCCTTGGAATTGTTAATTGGCTTGCTTTTCATTGACTTAGTTTTCTGTTTATCTATCGATAATTGATTCCCATATATTCCACTAGAGCTATAGAATCTTTTTACTCCATTTAAACACATGAAATAATCAAGCAGTTCCTTTTTTCTGCTGGGAGCCATCTCCCTGGGAGCCTTTCATTCAACTACCCCAGTGTGGACTGGGTGCTATCTCAGTTTGCTGCACAGTTATGAACCCCGGATTCTTTTGACCTCCTTTCTGTGTTGGAGTCTCTGTTCTTGGTCCCTATATCTTTTTATTTTCTGGTTTTCTCAGTTGTTTGGCTGGAACACATTTTTCTGAAGCTTTCTAAGAAAGAATACATCAGAAATTTTCTATTTTTTTAAGATCTAATATATCTAGAAATATCTTTATCTGACCTTACTTGATTCACAGTTTGGCTGGTGATGATTTTCCCTCGGAATTTTGTAGGCATTGTCTGTTATGTTCTTCTGTCTTCTGCTGCTTTTAAGAAATAGGATAACTATTCTTATCAGCTTTTTTTTTTTTAAATGTCTAGAAGCTTTTAGCACCTTCCTAATCCCCAGTATTCTGAAATTTCACAAGGATGGTTTGTGTTTGTTTTTTTGTTTATTGCACAGGAAACTTACTAGGTCCTTTTAATCTGGAGACTCATGTATTTTAGTTTTGGGAAATTCTTTGTATTATTTTTTTGGTCATTTTCTTTCCTCTGACCTTCCTGTGCTTGACTTCTAGAACTTATGTAAATCTGATGTTGAGTCTTTTCTTTTGACTTGGCTCTTTATTTTCTCTTTTCTTTCTATTTTCCACCTCTGTCTTTTTGTTCTAATTTCTGAAATATTTCCTCAATTTTATTTTCTAATCTAGTAAATTTAAAAATTCAGTCTTTATGTTTTTAATTTCCATCAGATCTTTCTTATTCATTATATTCCTTTATATGGAATTTTATTATTCATTCATGGATACCTTATTTGTATCTTCGAGATAGTGTTTTTTGAGTGTATTTGAAATTTTCTTCTGCTTCCTGCATTGTCTCTTCTATTTTGAGTTCATTTTCTTTTCTTGTTTGTTTGGATCTCTCTCTTTAATGTTAGAGGTGTCCCTCAAACAGCTTTCAACTTTAAGAAGAAAGTGCTGAAAAAATGATCGGAAGATGTGCATGAGGGAAAGGGGGGTTGTACCAAATGGTGGTTATTACATGGTGATTTAGCTGTTTCATTGGAGGACCACTAAGTGTTACCATCTCAAGTCCTTTGTTTCTTGGGCTGGCCAGTTTTTGCAAAGTGATCCTTATATCTTCTGCCTGGAGGTATACATTTGGCTCCCAGGTTCCCAAAACTGGGGCTGGGGTGATGTTTTACCACTTAGGTTGCTAACTTCCAATTAATTCCTAGTGTGGCATTGGTAGTATAGTGGTGAGCATAGCCACCTTCCAGTTAATTCCTGTGTGTGTGTGTGTGTGTGTGTGTGTGTGTGTGTGTGTGTGGTTTATTTTGTTGCTTTTTTCATTTTAACAGATTTATTGAGGTATAATGGACATATTCCCTTGCATTGATTCACCTCCATCCTCTATAAGCCTTTCCTTTCTTCTGCCCTGGGGAAGGAGTCTTCAGAGGTCCATGGTGACTCCAAGTTTTAAGTTTTTCTGGGGTCTGCAGAACAAAACATTTTGCTTCTTAGTTTAGGTTTCAGCTTTTTATGGTCTGCTAAGTCATTTACCACAGTCATTTGCCATCTACTTTCTACTTTTCACAGTTTAACGATTACCATCATTTTAAGGGGATTGAGGGGAAGTAGTGAAAAAATGCACATGTTCAATTTGTCAGGTTTAACCAGAAGTCCTATCAGTTGTATTTTACCAGCATTAATACCGTCAATTTCTATGACTCACATATAGGTCCTTTGAACTGTTTAGGAGTTAACAGTTAGGACTAAAGGATATATGTACACGTGTACATGCTTGTGTCTCTTTGTGTATGTGTGAAGTTATAGTATGGGATTGTGTGTGTGTGTGTGTATGTGTGTATTGGTTAAAATGAAAATAAGCGTGTTTGTTGAGGAACTATACATAGGCCTAGAGTGGTGAGTGTAAGGAGTTGGAAGGGTGAAGAGAAGGCCAAAGCAGAGAGAGGAAGCAAATCTACAAGTTTTGGGGTGATGGAATTCAGGACATGCTACCCTAAAATATGGCACCTTGCCATTTGAGGAAGTAGAAGCAGAAGAGGGAAGGTCTCTCTGACTTTCTCTCTCATTTCTCCCTGAAGCAGGCTATAAAAGAATTTTCTGACCTTCCTCTGAAGTAGATCATGAGACTGTCATGTGAAAGGTGCCCACCCTATACTCAGAGGAAAGGAACATCCTTATCTCCAAAGACACAGGGACACAGAGAAGAATCTGAACAAAATGGCTTTGCTGCATTCCCTAGTTTATTACCATTATTAGACCAGACCTCTCTTGTCCAATCATACTTCTCTGCAACTATCCACTTCTTTGTCAAACCTGGCATTAAAAATATACAGGTTTCACTGTTTCTTTGTGTCTTCATTTCCGAAGGTTTCAATGTCATGTAAAACTTATATTAAATAAATTTGTATGCTTTTCCTTATTAAATTGTCTTTTGTTATAGGGGCTTCAGACATGAACCTAGTGATGGGTGAGAAAAGCAATCTTTTCTTCCCTGCAGGGGTAATGTTCTACCTCAATAGAATATTTTCTTTGTTTTCTTAACCTGGCCCTTCAGCTCATCAGTTTAGAACAGGAACACTGGGAGCAGGGTTGAACATAGGAAAAAGTGTGAGATTTAACTTTGTTCCCCTCTTCAGGGCCTTTTAAGCTCTCTTCTACTTCATTTGGGGACTTTGGGTTTTCTTAGAGCTCTCTGCTTGTGCGAACTTCCACTTTGTTCTTACCTTCCATGTAGCGATCTCTGCTTCTTCCCCCTCCTTGCACAGAATCTGAACGAACAAAATGCCTTCTACTTTGTAAGCATTTAGCATCTCATTTAATTTCTCTGCTACCTTGTAAGGTAGGTCTAGTTTTTATTCCATGTTATAGACAGAGAAACCAATGCTTGTAGAGATATAGACTCTTTCTCAAACATACAGATAACAAGTAGCAGAACTATGATTTGAATTTAGTTGCCCTGGTTTTAAAGTCCATGCTTTAATTAATATATTACACTGCCTCATTGCATTTAATTGCATGACTATTCATTTATAATTCTCTGTGAAAATGTTTATATAAAATGAGGAATCATCAAAATCAATTTGATGAACACATACTGGCATTTAGGTACAATATAGATTCTTGCTGAGGTAGGAGTACAGCTTTTGAGGAAGAAAAAGGAATAGTTCCTGCCTTCAAAGAACTTACCTTCTACCTCTCAGTGTCAACATCTGGAATTGGGAAAGATAAGACTTTGGGATTTCATAACATCTAGTTTTAAATATTAATAATAGCAGTGTTACCATGAGCCAAACATTTTCTGGTCTTCACAGGTATGAAGAGCAATGGAAAAGAAGGGTTTACCACCACCCCATGTAATATATTAAATGTAAGGAAAATGAAGACTGTGAAGCTGAGTGGCTTGACCAAGATCGCATGACTAGAATGCAGTCTTCTAAAGATTAGTCTATGTTTTTTCCTCATTTCATTAACATTTTTCCAGTCCTATGGAAAAGGTAAGCATTTTTATTTTATTTTATTATTATTATTATTTTTGAGACAGGGTCTTGCTAAGAGTTGCCCAGGCTACTCTTAGGCTCAAGGGATCCTCCTGCTTCAGGCTTTCAAGTAGTTGGGACAAGATAATGTACATAATACCATTTCCATTTTATAGATGGACAAACTAATGTAAAGAGCTATTTTCAAAGATGCTTTTAATAAATGCTGTTTTAGGATGGATCTGAATGGCACCCCCAGTTTCTAAGCAGGTTGGATCCATGGGATGAAAGGAGGTATCTCAAGATAGAGGGAGGAAGAGCCAACATTTATTGGGCTTCTACTGTATGCCAGCCAGCCAGACATTACACCAGGGGTTACCTATGATCTTGTCTAATCTTTACAACGGTATCAAGAGGTTATTCTTTTTATCTTCCTTGTACAGATGAAGCTCAGAGAGGCTATGAAACTTTTCCATTGTCACACAGACCATCAGGCTATCATTAAGTGGGTCCATTTCATTAACACACGACAAGGTTGATATTCAACTCCAGCACTATGTGATTTTAAAGCCCACAGGACTATGTACTGATAACTTTTTCCTAGTATCTTTGACTTACTGAAATTTCTGTGGCTTCTTAGAACTGAAAGCAAAGATAAGCTTCTCGGCAAGAACTTCACGGAGATTCTTCTCATTTAAAGAGCACACTGGTGTCTTTTACTCTCTGTTCTAGGAGAAGGATGAATCATGTGTTTGAGGAGATGTTTCTTCAGTGGCTACTTAAATAATGGCTTTTCTTTTTTTTTCCTTCTGAG
>NW_012137858.1:3472488-3482248 GCF_000956105.1 Propithecus coquereli | reverse complement strand
CATACACACATGGCTGGAACTGGCTTCTGTGTAATGCTTGTTTCTTCTGCTTAAATAATAATAAAAAAAACTCCATAAATTTTCATTATTTTTAGTTTTCTTTCTAATTGTACTAAAATGATAGCTAGTTCTGGATTTTCCCAAATGTTTCTTTGTTTCTTATTTTTTTCTTTAGAGCAAATAAGGCACAAGTTAACATATGGGCATTAATTGATACTTCGCCTAGGAATTGGTGTGGCACTGTGGAAAATATGAAAGAAGCAAAGTGATCACCTGTATTAGAGTGACAAGATTAACATACTCAAACAATCAGAGGAGAAAACAAGGAGTAAGAGCAACTGGGCTCATGCCTGCAACTAGCAGATACTCCAAAGTGTTTGTTAGTTGTGTGATTGAGAGAAGACAACAAGCCAGAAGACCGAAATCAATGGAAAGGGGTTCAGGGAGGAAGCAGGATTTCAGCTGAATCTTGAAAGATCAGCAGCATTTAGTTACATAAGAGAAAAGTCCTACCCAGCAGGGGAGAACATTGAACAAAAATGAGGAGTTAAGGAGTGGCTTGATTCACAGAAGGGGCGAGGTAGATCTATCTGGATCAATTAGAATGCCATTGCGGGGAGAAATGAGGAACGAACCTATAAAGTCCACATATTCCTGCCTTTACATCTAAATCATCCCAGTCCTTGCTAGTTACTGTGGCCTCCTGTCTGTTGGTGCTCCCAGGCTTTGGGGAGCTCCTTGCTGGGTTTCATCTATCCTGTATGCGGCAAGGTCAGAGACACACTTGTTTAGAAAACTAACACTATATAAATAAAGGAGGTGTCTTTGGGTTCCACAGGGCATGTGTGTGCAAATGAAGAGAGAGAGAGGAATTGTTGAGTCCCTAACCCCTGGCACCGAGCACTGGATAGCTTGTGTCAGCATTTCCTCGGCATGAATTTCCTCTTTGCAGAATCTTGCATTGCATTTCAAAATTATGCAAAGAGGCTTTTAGCAGCGTAACAGGAATGCTTAGTTATCCCTTTATTGGGGAGTAAATTAGATGGTTATAAAGTTAAATAAAACCTAAAAAATTCCGCGGACTGCGTTTTCTTAGAATCCTTTGTCAAAACAAATAGCCTTGAAATGAACATAAAAACTTAAATGGCATTGACTCTAATGAAACATGGAGCCTAATGAAGTTGAAGTGCTATGAGAGTACTGGAAAAGCAGAGCTGTTTTTATCTTACTGGAATGTTTATGTCCTTGCATGTCTCCTAATCACACTGTGGTAACGTCATTTGGAGAAAATGCTTTAGGAAAGATTGCTAATAAAAAACAAAAATGATATAGCCTCAAGTTAACAGTGCAGAGTACCCTAAGAAGTCAGACCAAATCTGTTGTCTAGGACAAAGGGCACTGGGCAGGAAGAATACTGCTGGAAATGTCTCTGATCTTCTATTTGGCTATGTGAGTATTTGGCAACATTGGTAAAGGGGCTCTCAACTGTTCCTGGGACAGCACCTTGAAATCTACCATTTGGAAATAAAGTCTTTACCATTCTCTTGGAAACCAGTTTTCTATCCACTATGCCTTATTTCTATAAATAAGTCTTCATTCTCCCAGGCACTCAGATTTGGAGCTTTGAGTCATCCTTGTTCTTTCCTTTTTCTTCCTATATCCCAAAGTTACTAAACTTTATCCGTTCTTCTCTCAGTGCCTCCAGAATCCTTCTCATTCAGTTCATGGCAACAGGCATGGCTTACCAAATTCTACTTCATAATGCCTAAAGTGGTCAGATGAATCATCCTAAGCCCCATGTCATTGTGTCATTCACCTGAACGCAGCCCACAGGGTAATCCTGATGGTTAAGATCCTTTTCCACCAAGTTCTAACCTGCTTTCCCACCTCCATGTCTTGACATTCCTGTGTGAACATGGACCACTACTATCACCAGGCTGGCATTGTTTTTCACTTAAACATAGCTTGTTCATTCCCTCATCATTCTCTTGTTTACTTGTTTTCCTATTTAAGATGCTGCTTTTTTTCCTCACTACTTATGCAATTTCTTGCAAGGCAACGGCTTGTAATATTTTCAGTAACTCCTTTGAGAATCTGATGAAGGCCATGAAACTTTATCCTAGAAAAATGCATATCCAAAGGGTTCATTGACCCCTTAAGCTCCATTCAGGTACCTATAGAGAGAACATTGACCTTAAATTAAGAATTTTTGCTCAAGGTCAAGTTGAAATCCTCAAATCTCCATGAAACTTTCCTAAATCATTCTGGAGTGATTACCAGAATGATGACTGGTTCTAAAATTTCTGATCTAGAAGGAATAAAGGTAACTGGCCATGTTGATATTTAATGACCTTTTGGGATGCAGATAAGGGCTGGCACTTAGTACAAGATCTAGGCAAAATTGTGAAGATGATGAGTACGTTCTTGGTGTGTCCACTTTCCCTTTCTCTACTTTTGAGATTCCCTGTTTCCTGACATTATGTACATGAGGTATTCCTTCTCCTAAACTGAATCCTAGCCTGAATGGCAGCTTCTCTATTCTTTATTCTAGGATTATTTACGATTAAAATTTTATTTCTAATTATGGCATGAAAAACTTAGTTTTCTGATAAAGATACTTCAGGTATCTGATAATGTGTAAGTATGGCTCATACTTAAAAACACACCATGCACTTTAACATCTATACCATCTTTTTCGTCCCCCAAACACACACACACACACACACAAACACACACACACATACACACATGGCTGGAACTGGCTTCTGTGTAATGCATCTACAGTCTTAATAACACTAGTCATACATTGAGGAAATGAGGAAACCATCTCTTTCCAAATTTCCCAAATAATCTCAGCCATGAAGTCTCTTTTTTTTGGAGGCTGATTCTTCCTCTGTTGCCTGGGCTAGAGTGCAGTGGCACAATCTAGCTCACTGTAACTTCCAACTCCTGGGCTCAAGCAACCCTCCTGCCTCAGCCTCCTGAGTAGCTGGGTGTACAGGCACATACAACCACATCCAGATAATTTTTTCTATTTTTAGTAGAGATGGGGTCTCGCTTTTGCTCAGGGTGGTCTCCAACTCCTGAGCTCAAACAATCCTCCTGCCTTGGCCTCCCAGAGTGCTAGGATTATAGGCGTGAGTCACCATGCCTGGCCATCGGACATGAAGTCTTTACCACAATGTCATCATGTTCTCCCATAGAGAAAGAATGTGCAGTAATAGGGAAGAGGTGATAAAGAACTAGATGAGCCACACATAACAGGTTTAAGATTAAGAGTTGGCATAGAAGTAACAGCTGCAGGAGAGCTTGAGTTACAAAGCCTAACAGCAGCAAAGGCTGTCTATATATTATAAGCAGCCAAGAGCAGTAGAGCAGTGGCTCTCAAACTAGTCTGGGTCACAGAGCTCCTGGACAAGCTGGTGCTCCTTGTTTATACCGTGCTCTTTATGGAGCACCATAAAATGGTGATATATTTCACCCCAGCAGGCAAACAAGGAACAGTGTTGCCAGCAGACCCTATGCCTGTATTATATGTATGCAATAAAATCTAACTATCAAAAACACACTTGCACCATATCAAATGACCCATAACACCTCAGTGGGAAGGAATGGGAGGATGACTTCTCTAACTTGCTGACACGGAAAGAGAAAGTCTGCATAGAGTGGGCATGGCTCCAGCCCTCCCAGAACACTGACCCTGAGTAGATGTAAAGTCAGTAGCCAGGGCCAACTGGAGGACAAAGGGCCCTTTCCCTTCTTTCATTTTTGAGAAAATCTTAGATTTTTTTTTTTTTTTTTAGAACTACAGAAAGTTCCTGATTCAACCAAAGAAAGGAGGAGGAGGTCTCCTAAATAGTTTCAACTAGGTTTCCTGCTTACCAGGTGGAACTGAACAAGATTTATCTTGATTTAGAACAATAAAGAAATGTGATGTTTCCAAGTGCCATGAAGCAATTGATATCATTATAGGTTTTGGTTCTTATTTCACAGTTGGGACTGGTCATTCCCAACATTGCCTGCATAAAGACTTGGTTTCAAGAGTTCCTTCTGTCACTTTGTTGGAATCTGGCTTAGATGTACCCTATTGTTGAAGTCCCTGGGCTTTCTGTCCCATTATGGCAGCTGAAGGAGACCCCATTGGCTTTTTACAGCCCGGCTACAACAAGAGGTAGGATAGGACCTAAGCTTGGTCTGTTGGTTTCTCTTTCTCCAAGAACTTTGAATCTTGAGTAGAGTGAACCTAAGAGGAGCATCTGTTCCAGTTGTGGGGCCTGGGCTCAATGGGCAGTAAAACATTTTGGAGTCTCCTCATTCCCGTGTGTTCCAAGCTTGGTTCTCTAGTCTTCCCTTCAATCTTGTGAGCAGCCCCATAGCTTTCCAGAATATTCTCTTTTTATTTAAGTTATCATTTAAGTCTTGGCCATGTGGTTAGGAGTAGGTTACTGGTGCCAGTGAGGGATGTGGATTATTTTTCACCAAATTAGTAATTGCAGTAAGGTAATGAGGTTATTACCCTTGAGAGTCAAGTGGAGACTGACATACAAACTGTGCTTCAGAAGTAAGCAGTGAGATTCCTAATGAGAGTTCTTGGACCTACTTATACTCAAAAATACTGGGAAGCATTTGTGTTTTGCTTACACTGACCCTACCCATTAGTGCAAAAAGTTTTCTGATGGGCTTCAAAGTTTTCTTTCCAAAATTGAGAACAGTAGCTAAAAACTAGCAGAAAAGATTCTGGAGAGCAAGACCATCGCTGAACAGTAACAGAGCTGAAAGCTCAGTCACCTTAAATGGCAGTTTGAGGAATGAAGACACCTGACACCTTACCCTCATTACCAAGATTGTAAAAAGAATAGGAAATGCTGTATGCCTATGTCACTACCTCCTAACTGGTACAGGAGCGGCCAGCAGCTCATTAGCTAAGCTGGGCCACTCTTCCTGGCATAGGGCTTCAGCTGCTATTGCCATTTCCTGCTGTCTGTCAGAGACTACTAGGAAGGAACTTGCAATCCATCAGTTCATTATTCATCTTTCTTGTCCCCACTCTACACTGGGGTCTTCAGGGGCCAGCAAACAACACTCTTATATTCTCACTGCTCAGTTCTGAGGTGTGAGGAAGATGAAGAACACACACCAGCTTTATTGATAAAACTGTATCGAAGGACGTGGCTTGGACCCCTGGCTGATAGGCTTTCCAGAACTTCACTCCTGGTCCCAGTCTGGCTATAGGCACCCACCAAGAAGGGGCAGCACCTGTCGTGTTACCTTCCTCTCAGAGAAGGGCAGACTGTATGTGTAGCCAGCAAAGGTGAGGGATAATGCAGTCAGTATGATTCTGAGCTGAATTTGTTAGAGTTTTCTGTTCTCTAGTTTTCAGTGACAAATTCAATAATTTCTTTTCCCCTTTTCAATTATCTTTTCAGTATTAAATTGATCTGTTTGTTTCCTGAACAGTTTCTTCCTACTTCCATTAGCCACGATCTTTCTTGCTTTTCCTCCATATTTAGGGTTCTGAGGGCACAAAACAAGCGTTTACCCTGAATATACTGTTTCTATTGTGGAATTTCTCTTCAATGAAAGTTAGGAATAGATAGTCTGAATGCTGGGGCCTTCTCACGTATTTAGTTTGTGCAGTAAGACCATCTACAAACTATTGCTGAGGGAGGATGCTGGTTCCTCCCAATAGTGCTTCCTGGGCGGCAGTTTGGGGGGCCTTCTTTTTCAGGGGCAGTACTACTCAGGCTCTTTAGTTTTCATAAGAGAATGTCTCTTATATTAATAGAAAAGACATATGTTCTCCCTCTGTAGATTGTTAAAGGTTACACATCTGCCTGGGAGTATCTGTACTCTAGGTTCCTGCCAGAGACCATGACCTTAAACTCTTGTTGTTCAGTTCTTATTGAGAGCTCAATTGTGAGAAATAAAACTTTTAGCAGACTGTTGAAAGGCTATCAATTTTTCTAGGCGGCCTAAAATCTATCCCCAGATCAAACCCAACCATCAAAAAACTGTATTTGGACCACATTTTTTTGTCTCTTCTAAACTTCTTTTACCGAGCTGAACTTTGGGGTTAAGCAGTGAGGGTGGTATAAGAAGTCATAAGAAAGCTGCTTATTGTCCTTTTTGAAGGGGCATTGGTCAGGGTATTGTCAACCATATCCCACTGTGGTGCCTTCTTATGAGAACCATACGAGAAATTTCTTTCAGACCTAAATACTAGGGAAATCTACCTTTCACCTGAACAGATGGAATTTGAAAGTTTTTATGTTCATTGTGATTCTTGTAATCAATAATGTTTTCTTTTTAGCTTTGGCTGCCTTGACACTTAGAAGTGAATTTTGGACATATAACATTTGTATATGACAATCTGGTGTCTGTTTATGTATACTCATTTTGTTTATACAGATACTCCTTGACTTATGACAGGGTTATGTCCAGATAAACCCCTTGTAAGTTGAAAATATCGTACATTGAAAAAGCTAACACCTAACCTACCGAACATCATAGCTTAGCCTAGTTTACCTCAGAACACTTACATTAGCCTACAGTTGGACAAAATCATCTAACACAAAGTGTTGACTATCTTGTAATTTATTGGATACTGTAGTGGAGGTGAAAAACAGAATAGTTGTATGGGCATGCAAAGTACGGTTTCTGCTGAATGTGTGTTGCTTTTGTACTTAAAGTTGAAAAATTGTAAATTGAATCACTGTAAGCTGCTGACTGTGTGTAGTTTCAATACTATCCCTTGTTTTCTTTTTTGCTCTGCTCCCTTTATCTGTTTTCTTTACCAAATTGTCTTATATTTTGTAGGCTGCTTTAAACCTTTGTAAGGATGAGATAGAGTATAAGTAAATTAATTAATTAAAAAAGTATATATGGAATTATATTTTCTTCATGAAGGAGAATATTCTTTTTTGGCTTTTATTGTTATTTTTAAAAGACACATAAAACTGTACATATTTATGGGGTGGACCCAGTGTGGTATTTTGATACATGTATACAATGTATAATGATCAAATCAGGGCAATTAGCTTATCTATCACTTCAAACATTTATCATTTCTTTATGTTGGGAGCATTCAAAATATGCTCTTTGAAAATATACAATAAATTATCATTAATTATCAGCATCCTATAGTGCTGTAGAACACTAGAACTTATTCCTATATAGCTATACTTTTTTTTCTTTTTTGTAAGAGACAGATTCTCACTCTGCCACCCAGGCTGGAGTGCAGTAGCGTGATCATCTCACTGTAACCTCAAATTCCTGGGCTCAAGTGGTGCTTCTGTCTTAGCCTCCCAAGTAGCTGGGACTGCAGGTGCACACCCCCACACTTAGCTAATTATTTTTATCTTTTTAGGGATGGCGTCTCACTATGTTTCCCAGGCTGGTTAACTGTACTTTTGTATTCGTTAACCAACTTCTCCTTATCTCCCCCTCCCCACTAGCCTTCCCTGCCTCTAGTAAACACTAATCAGAGGAGAATACTCTTACTACTTGCAAACACAGTAATTTCTGGCCTTATTATCTGGGGTCCATCTTTTCCTATGTCCCTCAGGCCTCCGTCTTTGCCCTGCTTTGGAGCTTATTAGGCCCACTGTCCTCCCAAGGACACTTCCTTTCCATCTTGGGCCACCACCACTCTGCTTCCTAGGACATCTCATAGCATCCAGTCTTGAGGGTGACCCCCAAATCCACATCCCTTGACCTGATTTCAATTCTGTGCCACAAACCCATAGGTTATATCACTCAAGAGCTCCAATTCCAAATCTTGGTTTTCCTCTTAGATCTGTCCCCCACATGTGTTTCCAGCGTAGTGAGTGGGGCCACCACCCCTGAAGCCATCCTCCTCGGAGAACTGGGAAACATCCTAGACTTCTGTCTCTTCCTTTTCCCTCACAACCAATTCATCTGAAATCTGATTGATTCCCCCTGTTAGATTTGAATTCCTCCACTCTCCTCCACTTCCACCTTGAGTTCATCTCACATCATTTCCAGTCTGGACTGTTGTCCTGCACAGTGCCACCTCAGTCCATTCTCCACACTGCTCCCAAAGTGATATTTCTCAAATGCAAATCTGATTATACCAGCTACTGAGAAACCTTCAACAGAATTCCGTTCTTATGGGATAAATTCCAAACTTCTTGGCATTGCATAAAAATGCTACCATAGGTGTGAGGAGAAGGATGGTACACTATTCCAATCTCATTTCCTGCCACCCTTCTCTTCACTATCTTTAGATTTGACTATGTTGGGTCATTTCCTTGGCTTTCCTTTTATAGGTCAACTTCCTAATGCTGGCTCTAAATAAAAACCAAGTTGGTAGCCTCTTAGCTTACCTATGATGGGATTCAGGGACAAGGAATTCCTCCCCTTCGCCAGTCCTATCAGGGTGCTTAAGATGCACAGGAGGAGTAAGAGCTTAGTCCTTCATTAGCTAGAACTATTTGACACTAAGGTGAATCATTTAGTTTAATTATGCAGTTGTGTGAAGGAGTGGAGCAAAAAATACATTTGGCTGAGAGAAGAGGTAGGGAAGTGAAAGTTCTGACCATGGGTTATGAGGTTCTGGGCAACTCTGTCTTGTCTCCAAAGTGGGGGTGTCTAGGGAGCAGTATGAAGGCAAAGAGAGAAAGAAGGAGAGTCACCTATAGGCAGTGAAGATGAACATGGTTTTGTACTATGACTTTTCTAAAGATTAGAACTGATTCTGACATTTTTCCTTCTACTACAGCAGAAAGTTAGTTATTTGATGGAATGATTCTATTCTGCTTCTGCACTGTGAGGAACAGGTGGTGTCAGGTTGGGAAGGCATGTGATAGAGGGAGATTAGACTAGTCATGAGCCTTACATCAGGGCCAATGGGCCAATGGGAAGACATATCTCTGTGCAGAATATTTTTAAATTCAATACAGTTCAACAAACATTTGTGTAATAAATATCTTAATAGACCTTGCAGGGATATTTACTATCAAAGTAGTAGAAAGTCATCTTTAAGATAAGTAGGGCATATCATCATAATGTGTTACACTAGAAAAATCATTTTGAACTCATGACATCAAAAATGAATATATTTTCTCCAAATGTGGCCCAGAAGCAAAATCAGTCCTGTTGGACACTCTATCATATGCACCCCTCACTTCTCAGTGTTGGCCCCCAGTAGGAGCCAAAGCTTCCTGAAGGAGAAATGATTCCATGCCTTGGCACAGGAAAGCTCAAGAATATTTTGTGGTTGCTGGAAAAAGTGTACTTTCAAGGGGCCAGGTGGCACTGAAAGGAAAAAAGAACTGGCCTAGAAGTCAAAGTTGTAATAATTTGAGCATAAAAAAATTATGTTTATTTGGACAAGTTGGCTTTATGAAAGGTCAGGAATTCAGAATTATACTCAAAAGGCAAAAGTTAATACAATATATTAAAAAACTTAGTTATAATGCAAAGAATGTATAAATTTTAATAATCAGGAGAATGTTAATATGTATGGATATTTTGTTTCTTCTATTATGTATATATCTGTTCTTACAGTATAGAAATATTATTAAGAGTTGAAAATGTGTTCCCAAATAGTATTGGGAAAAATAGTAGAAGCTATTAAGAACAGGAATAACTGCTCAGTACTCATTGTCTCACGTAAAAATTACATAGAAACAGGGTGGACAGGATTTAATTAGCACAATGATCACCCAGAGTAAGTTGAGAGAGAGGTTAACAGTGTATGGGCAAGGTTTTCAATTGTCCAGATGTCCTGAGGAGAAGA
>NW_012137858.1:3446729-3471143 GCF_000956105.1 Propithecus coquereli | reverse complement strand
ATTTATATCAATTTACAAAAGCAACTCTATGGTTTAATTAAACTTAAGACTTTGTAGAAATGAGAACCTAGTTGTTCCCAGGGCAGGCAGCTTCTTTGGGTGAGTAGGGAATGAAGCACACAGCACACAACTGTGCGTGCTGGCCACAGCCTCCTGTGTGGGACCTGCAGAGTGACAGAATTTACCCTACACTTGGTGGGTCCTCTCCTGATATCTGTAGCAGCATTGTGCCTTTTTTCATCTTCTGAGGAAAGAGACTACAGCCAGTATTTCACCTTTATGTCTTGAATATTTGCACATTTTCTTTTCTCTGCAGTGATGAGGGCCTTGGTTCTTGATTATAAAGCTGCCCTTTTAATCTGGTGTAGAGAACACACTACAAAAAACAGAAAATTTCCCTACTTCAGGCCAGAAATCTGACAACTGAGATTATGGGACTTTTTATAAAATGATCTTGATGTTTCTGATGAGACCTGATGGGATAAAATTCTTAAAGCCTTGCAATTACCAATTCAGGAACAGGTATTGATAGAACACCTATGGTAATAGAAACTTATATTTGTATAAAGCAGATACCTCAAAATATCCCTGCAAGTTGGTTGAGGGGACACTAAGTAAGGACACTGACATCAGAGAGGTTAAGAGATTTGAGCAAGTTTCCTGCTCGTGGGGCACAGGCTTCCTGACTGAGAGTCCAGGGCTCTGTGCACACTGCCAGCACTGCCTCCGTCTGTGCCAGATGACGAGGGGTGATATATGACATACACATAATAGGCGACCAATAAATGGTATTAACAAATATAAAAATAGCACTAACATAGCAGCAATAATATATCCACTTGTGAGAAGATTATAGTGAAGTTGGGCAGATGAAACAGACTTGTCAACTGTAGAAAGCAGAGAAAAGTCATTATGAAAACAGAGCTCTAATTTACATAGGAAACAAGGTAGAAGAAAGAGAGAATTTCTACTCTTTCAAATTACTCAAAAGAAGGCAAACAATAAAACCAAAAAGTGGACGAAGAATAGCAATAGACAGTTTCCAGAATAAGATATCCAAATGAGCAATAATCATATGAAAAGATATTTAGTCCCACTAGTAATCATCAAAATGCAAATAAAGTTACCATTTCTCATTGATCACACTGACAAACATTTAAAAGTTGATGATACTCATTGTGGGTGAGGACAAGAGGAAACAGATTCCGTCATACAATGTGGGTCAGAGTAGATGATGGTAAACACTTTTAGGGGGCTGATTTCTTAATATCTTTTAAAATTTAAATTATGCTCATGATTGACCCAGAATTCCAATTCTAGAAATTCTGAAGAAATCATTGTGCATATCTACAGAGATTTGATATCAGGATGCTTACACTATATGATTTTATAGTAGTGAACAATTGATGTTGCCCAAAGGTTCCTCAAAAGAAGAGATTGAGCGCAATCTAGTGCATCCACACTGTGAGATATCATGTGACAACTAAATATTAAAAGTAAAAAATGTCTCCAAGAACACACATGGGCAGATGAGGCATTTTGTTAAGTGATGATAGGCATGAAAAATATGTATAATGATCCCATTAATGCAAAAAAGTATATATGTTCATATGTGATGGTAATACATAAATAAATAATAAAGGAAACCCTACATTGTCATCAGTGGTTACCTTTGGAAAGAGGAGTGTATTTGGAGGTGTGGGGCAAAAGGAACAATGTTCCATTATATACTATATATCTATATCTATACCCGTATCTGTGTCTATGTCTATAGCTATGTCTATGTTGATGTCTAAATCTGTATTGTTTCAGTCTTTGAGTTCATATATTAGTTCATTAAATATGCTATGTATGATTTTGAATCAAAAGTGTGGTTTATTATATCTGAAACGAGAAGTAGTACAATTACTCAAAGTATACCATTGACATAGTTTTGCCATCTTAATGATAGCCTGTTTATGCCAGCAGTGAAGAAGCCTGGAGAGAACGAGTGACTATGAAATCACAAAAGATGTTTTCCACAGCTTGTTGAGAATTGAATATTTTTCGCTGTAAGAAGCAGTCCAAAGCCTGGACAAAGTAGTAGTCAGTTGGTGCAAGGTCTGGTGAATAGGGTAGTTAACAGAGAGTTTCCAAGTCCAGCTTTTGTAGTTTGAGTAGCGTTGTTAGTGCGACATGTGGTCAAGTCTTGTCTTGCAGGAGGATTGGCCTATCTCTATTGACAAATCTCGGCTGCTTAATCACAAGCATCCTTATCATTTCATCCAATTGGTTGCAACAGACATCCGCTGTAATCAACTGACCAGGTTTCATGAAGCTGCAGTGGATAATACCAGCGCTGGACCACCAAACAGACACCATTAGCTTCTTTTGATTAATATTTAGTTTTGGATTGTGTTTCAGCACTTCATCTTTATCCAACTATTGTGCTGAATGCTTGAGATTGTCAAAAAGAATCCATTTTTCATCACACATAACAATATGATATAGAAATGGTTTGCCTTTATGTCGTGACAGCAAAGAAAGGCAAGCTTCAAGAAGATTTCTCTGCTGATGCTTATTTAATTCATGTGAAATCCATCTATCCAGCTTCTTTACCTTGCTGATTTGTTTCAAGTGGTCCAATATTGTTGGAATAGTTACGTCAAACCTTGCTGCTAAGTCATGAGTCGGTTGAGATGGATTCGCTTCCTCTACAGCTTTCAGCTCGTCATTATCCACCTTGGTCTCGGGTGCCCACATGGCTCAGTTTTAAGATTAAAATACCAGAACTGAACTTCTCAAACCATCAGCATGCTGTGCGTTCATTAGCCACATCCTTCCCAAATACTTCTTTGATATTTTGAGCTATCTGCACTGCATTGGTTCCACAACAGAAATCATATTAAAAAATAACATGAATTTTTGACTTATCCATGGTTTCATAAAAATTGCTCTGAAACAAATTTGAAAGGTAATCAAAAGCCAAAACATGTGTTTGAAAGACTGAGGATGTACCTTCACAACAGACATAAAACAAGAAGTGTCAAAGTGAAATGTCAGAGGTATCAACTGTCAAACTTAGTACTTAAGGAAACTGGACATCTCATACTTAATAATCTAATAATACTTATCTAGTACAAATTATCTAGTTTTAGAAAAAAATAAAGTATTTATAGAGCCCTGGCATTTTGCCCAGTCCTGACTCCACTCAGAAAATAATCACTCATGGTAGAATGAAGGGGATGGCATGAAAAGTTTTGAAAGGAACAAATGGCTGCTTCTTGTCCTGGATTTCTTCTCTCATCTGCCATCTTTCCAAAATAACACGCAGAGGTAGAGAACATCGGGCTGCACCTATGTGTGCTCGCCCAACCTTTTCCTGACTTTTAGAGATTATATCTCCCTAAAGTGGATGGTGCCAATTTGAAATGTTTTTTCCTGTGCCCAGTTTTCCTGTGCTTGGCTGGCGTCCCTGGAGCCGTCCAGTGTGCTTGCTTGCTTTCTGCGAGTGGAATAGCGATCTGTCTTAGGCTCTGCTTTGTACTTGCTTAGTGGAACCACAAAGGAGAGCTTCTCAAGCTGGGACTAGGACTGCAGACCATGAACTGAAGGCCTGTATTTCATCTATCAAACGGAATAGTTCTGCCAAAGGAGTCTCTTGGGCACACTGGCCTTATTTCCCAGGAAAAAAAGATGAATAGCCTGCTTGGAGCACTTGCAGTGCTCTGCATTGGTTCATGCTAATCAGAGGTTGGCGCTGGCATGGCACCTGTACCTCTGGGGATGTGAATCACAGCTTCCACACAGGCAATGTGTGGAATAGAGAAGCCAGAAAGGCATTGGCCACCAGAGGCCTAGGACTGTCCCCCCCAGCTTTTCCATTGATTATTCATTTATTCAGCAAACATTTTTTAATGTCAGCTTTAACTCAGGCCTGCCCATGGAATTCATCACCAGGCACATATCAAAGCCCACCATGTCTATGATTTTCTCACACTGCCCTTTCTCTTACCTGTTTTGACTCACTGTTTCTGGCTTGATTTCTTTTGTTCCTGGCTCTGCTCCCTTGGTCCTGCACCCTTTCTCCCTACAGTGAGTGTTCCAGGACCCGCTTGCTTTGAAGGACGGCCTAGACACAATTTGTCTGCCCCGACCCACAGCTCTGTCTCTGGATTGTGATTTGCCTTCAGTTCTTTGGCTTGGTCCTGGCCCATGGAGTCAAAATGAGCTTGGCCAAGCCTGGGGACCAGGTAACTCCATAGCTAGGCATTATGCTGGGACGGGGCTGGGGGTGGGAGGAGTTAGGGCTGCAAACATTCATCATTCATTCATTCAAAAGACAAAAATTTAAAAATACAGAAAATATATAGTCTGTCAGATGTTGAGAAGTGCTTTGAAGAAAAATAAAGTATGTAAGGGGAATAATGGGCAATGGGGTAGGAGTAAGGGTGGAAATTTAAGCTGGGTGCAGTGGCTTGTGAGCGCCAGTAATCTCAGCAACTCGGGAGCTTGAGGGCAGGAGGATCACTTGAGCTCAGGAGTTTGAGGCTGCAGTGAGCTATGATGACATCACTGTACTCCAGCCTGGGTGACAGAGCAAAGACTCCTCTCTAAAAAAAAAAGAAAAGAAATTTAATAGGGAGTTCAGAGAAGGCCTCACTCAGAAGGCACCAGTGAGAAAGTCAGCCTTATGGATTGCTTGGGAAGAAGGTACAGTGGGAGACAATGGGAGGGGTAAGGACAAAGGCTGTGAGGTGAGAGCACACCTGGAATGTCGGCATAGGTTAAGATGGCCAGTTTGAGTTGTGAGAGGGCAGGAGAGTAGGGGGCCAGAAGCTCAGCGATGTAATGGATAGCCAGAGCATTTAAGGCTTTGTAGTCCTTTGTGAGGACTTCAGCTTTTGCTGCCGGTGAGCTGAGGAAGGCAGTCACTACTAGTGGGGAAGTCTGGTGAATAAAGGTGAACACCTGATAAGTACAGGGTCATCTCATTCAGAGATGATGGAACAGGTACCTTTGTGAGGCTGATGGGGAACAGCCAGCTTTGCCTGGGGGAGTTGAGGAGGAGCTGAGTCTGGAAGTGTGACAGGCAAAGGGACTAGCATGGATGAAGGCTAGTATGTGTGACATTATGATGTCTTCAGAGAATGCACAACAGTTTCCTCAAGTTGGCGGTGCCGGAGTGGCGAGGCAGGAAGGAAGCTGAAAGGAGACTAGGGAGGCAGCAGGCAGCAGGTTAGAAGGGCCTTTTGTGATGCAATACTGAGGTTAGAGTTAATTCTACAGTCATGGAAAAAGTACAGGAGGCTTACAAATGGGGAATGTGACTTACTCATTGGGAAAATGGAAATAGCTTTATTCTTATGCCTGTTTCCACATCATCTAACAGTGGGAACGTTCAAGATCTAGAGAAAGAAGTGGGACTGAGTTCTCACTGCTCACACAGTCCTACCTTTCCTGATCTGTAGAGTGGGGGTTTTGTCTGCGTTATCTACCTCACCAGGCTGCCATGAGGGACAAATGAGACAATGTATATGAAAGAGCATTGCAGCCTGCACAGCACCCATTATCCCCATTTTCATATCACCACGACCCAAGAATGAGACCAGTGGAGTCGGTAAAAGGAGTGGGCAGTGTGCCTAAGTGGAAAATGCATGGCTCTGGAGTTGGACATTGGTTGAAATCTAAGCCCCACCACACACCACCACACACTGGCTGTGTGACCGTGAACCACATGCAAGACCACTCTGAGCCTCAGTTTCTCCAGCAGTAAAATGGGTTAATTTTACTTCCCAGGATTGATGTGAGGATTGGAGACAATGTGTGGAAAGTGCCTAGCTCTGTGCGTGGTCCAGAAGAGCAGCTCAATAAGTGTTAGCTGTTATTTTCTGGGAGTGATCGTGGTGAACACATGATCAAATGGAATCTATGACAGCCCTCCTGTGGGCAAGATACGGTGCCTGGTGCTGTAAGCGGGCAGCTGATGCTGGTAGGCTGTGCCATCTGAGCTGCTGCTTTAGTAGTGAGGATGGGTTTGTGTTGATCATCACCTTGTCTGCACCCATTTGTGCCTGTGGCATGCTGTCTCTCTGTGGTCAGGGCTACATTCTGGACACAGGGAGAAAATGTAGCTAATGGGCCCCCAGGGCACCAGGCTCCTGGCTGATGTGATACACGCTGTAGGCGCTGCGCATCTAAGCTAACTAGCTGCAGCCCAGCGTATGGCCATTGATTCAGACAGGCCAAAGGGATATGGAGGCTGAAAAGTAGGTTCATATAACTAGCTCAGAATTTCCTGCTACTGAGGGGGAAAGGCTTATTTTGTCTGAATTTAACAGAACAATTGCCCACATTGATTGAATTCTCCAAAAAACTTCTCATCTCCCTCTTCCGTTCTGTTTCAGAGCACACGGCTTCTCATTTAAAAGGGAGAAAAAGAAAAATTACTGTCCAGCACAATTTCTCATTTGGCAGGCACCCAGCCATTTTCCCAGGATTTGACAGAATATGATCTCTCACTTAACTTACTTCCTAATACTGCCCTGGGCAAGACTGAATTGGATAAGACCCTGGTGCAATCATTATCTTGGCTGAAGATTCACACCTACAGTTCTTCCTACAGATTGTTCAGTGCAGCCACGGTGGACCCCGACAAAAACAATCAGAAAACAAGGCACTTGCCAAACTGACACGGGGCCCACTGTTGTTTCCAACAGGGCCGCCTCACTTCTGCCTTTTAACAGGTCTCCACAGTCATTAGTTATTCATTCATTCAATAAATAATTAAGCACCTAGCGTGGTGCATAATGCAAATAGTATAATCTATGGTCTCGTCCCTCAGGGAACTTACAATTTAGTGGAGAAGATAAGATGTACACAAATAACTAGGCTCTCGTGTGGGAGCACATAAGCGGATGACAAATGTAAGGGTAGGATTTGAGAGCAGGGGAAGAGATATTTTGCCAGGAAGTATTTCATGGAGCAGGTGGAATGAATAGTTTGGGTGGGGAATTGAAGGAGTGGGGTATGCAAAGATCGAGATGAGTGGGGGTGGGTGGGTATCCCAAGCTTTAGTGATGGGAGGAATAAGAATGGTGTGTTTTATAATTGCTTGTTAAATTGAATTGAAGTAAGTACCATTTGGAGTAATGCTATAGCAATCCAATAGCTTGAAACTTTTAAAGAGCATGCATAGAGGGAGATGGATTAGGAAGCTAGGACAATAATCCAGGCATGAGACAAGGTGATTTAGATGAAGTCAGAAATGATGGAGATGGTGAGAAAGAGTGGAATTCTAGGCATATTTAGAATTTCCAGTCTCATCTTGGTATCTTGCATATGTGCTGCCTTCCTAGAAGTTCCCTGTGCTTCAGGTTTGAAGAAAGATACTATTGAGGGCACTTGCTGTGTGTGACCAGACATCTTCCCTCCCCCTAGCCATGGCACTGCTGCCTTTTGAGTTATGGCTCTGCACCATTCGCAGCTGTGTTCCCTTAGGGTCATAGAATCACACAATGAGAGGCCTGGGGCCTAGGGAGCTTCTAGTCCAATCCTCATTTTACAGATGAGAAACTGTAAGGAAAAGAGGTAAACTGACTTGCCTAAGGCCTGCCAGGTGGTTAGTAGCAGAGGGGGACTAAAATCAGGTGTCCTGATTCTGAGTCCAGTGGTCTTCTAGATTACCACTCTCTTCCTCATAAGGAAGCCAAGATGTGTTTCTCTTTTATGGCAAAGACTGGCTAGCCATGCACCAAACTTCTTTCTTTTTGTTCAAGCTGGTCTGTTTCCTAGTTTTCCTTGCAATTAGGTGTGGCCATATGACTAAGTTTTAGCCAGTAGAATGTGCATGGAAGTACAAATGCCCACTCTCAGGCCTGGCCCATAAAAACTTCTCTGCATAAGCTTCAACCTCTTCCCCCATTTGCTAATGAGATATTGATGACCAGAGCAACCTTGGAAGCAATATATGGATGTAAGATGGCAGAAAATCCCTTATCCTGGAACCTTGAATGACTTCATGGGGAAGACACTCCTACCCCATCTTTTGACCCCTGATTATCAATTCTGTTGTGTTAAGCCACTGATATTTGTGGGTTTATTTGTTAAAGCAGGCAATATTATCTTAACTAATTATATCTTATTACCTTAAATCTGGAGGGAGGGACTTCAGTAAGACCACCTGTAGAGGTTAGTGTGTGCTCCCTGCAGTTAGTGGGCACCTTGGACTTGGGTTTGACTCTTCTCCTAGAAATCTAGGGGATAAGACTCTTTGGCCTACATTCCCAGGATTTGTAAAGGAAAAAGTGATGTGGACCAGATACCGACCAGGCAGGAGAGAAAACCTGCCTGGAGGTATTTTGACTCCTGTTCATGTGGACCGTGAGGCAAGGTGACACTGATAATTAAGCAAGTCTCTGGGTGGTGGGGACAGAAAACTGGAGGTGAAGGAAAAAGCAACAGGAGAGAAACCAATGGCAGTGCCCCATCATTGGAATTGCAAGTTTGGGACTCCCTTCTGGGAAGCCTCCAAAGAACCCTGAAATCATTCACAAAGAAAGAATAGGGTATAAACATTAGACCAAGAGTAAGATGACAATTTAAGACCCTATAGGTCAAGTAAGAGCTTTCTGAGTCCCTTTCTCCTTCTCGCTTCGTAATGTTCCAACTCCAGAGAGGTAAAAGGGAGATGAAGCCAACAATACGCTCTTTCTCAAGTGAGGAAGTCTGCCTACCATAGGTTTCTAACCAGTAAAGAAATGGAAAGGAGTCTTAACCATAAATGAAGATAGAAGTGTGGATTAATATATTGGAGTGGAAATTCTATTTTCTCAATTGAGTCTGTCTGTGTTTTACCACTTAAAGTGACCAAATTGCATCAGAGGGCCTGACAGTTTCTAATCCAGTGGCAGGGGAAAAACTTCCCAGATGATAAATTTTCAGGGACAGTGGGAAATAAAGCATAAAAGTGATTCATTCATCAAATGGCATTTGTTCAAGGTGACACCAGCAGTTCCAAGCAGCACAATAAGTTCTTGAATGGGAGAATGGGCTGGGTGCTAAGGAAATACACAGGAGGGGTACTGAACCCAAACCTACTGGAAATGATGTCAAAGGTGGAAGCAGGTAGAGATGGAGAAGGAGTGTCCTGGCAGATAGAACAATGAGCAAAGGGGACCTCTAAGGAACTGAAAAAAATGCAGGATGACTAGAATGCAAGAAGCAAGGTGGTAGTAAACATGTTGAGAAGTTTGGATAAATCTGAGGGACTTTGGGAACTCTTGAAAGGATTTCAAACAAAGGAGTGACATGATCAGATGTGAATTTTAGAAAAATTACTCTGGCTGCCATAAAGAATGGATTGGAGCAGGTAGGAGTGAAGGCTGGGAGACAGATTAAGAGACTACACAGGTGTGTGATTTTTGCCAAGAGTGTTCAGCTGCTAGGTGTAAGATGTTTAGATTTATGTGGGTCGTGGATTGGTCCAGGAGGTGTATTGGAAGGATGAAGGATATGGGATATTTTCAACCCTTATTGCTCTGTCTGTTGGGACTTTAGCTCTCTGGCTACAAATTCCTCTATATCAGGGGCTAGCAAACTATCTAAGCTTGAGAATCCTTGCATAACAGAAACCTCTCTACCCCTGTGGGCATCTCTTAGGTGGACACTGTTTTATGTCACATTCCACGCATCTCAGGGCAGGACATGTGTTAGTATGTGTCTTGTTTCCAAGCTATTAATTCCTTTCTCTGTTGCAAACATGTTGTGATTGGGGTTTAGCTACCAGCAAGTGGGTTGCAAGCAAAGGCCCACTTGGGATTGGTTATTGGGCCAAGTTGAAGCATGAGGAAATAAAACTTCCTCCCCCTCTTTGGTTTATTAGGATGGTAAGGATGGTAAGTGCTGCTCATGCTGTTAGTGATAAAAGAGCTGCTCAAGTTATCAACGCTGTTTTCTTGGGACTGCATGCTCTTTGAGGATGAAGCTCTGGGGGAATGGGTAAGATAGTTGTAGTCATAGACTCGTGCAGGGGGGATGACAAGTGTTGAGTCTGGGGGCAAGAGAGTTTCTTCTGACAGCTCTTCTGAAAAGCTCATATTTGACAATTCTTACTACAAAGCATGGAATGAAATTTGAAGCTTTTATGTGATCATGATGAAAGAATCTTTTATTGTTTATTAACTGTATAGGGTTGGGAATGGTGAAAATGAAATACAGAGATAGCTTTTATACTTGATAGATTACAGTATCATTTGGATTTATATCTTTCCCAGGGCTCTGGCTAGTTAGAACATTATTTGGGAAGGAATGGAATCTAGACAACTAAGATGAGGACCTCTCAGAGGATCCTGGGCATTTGGAGATTCTAGATCTCTAAACTGCTCTTGGACACACCCTACCACCCTTTCCTTAGGGGACAAAACTGTCAATACTCCCTAATTCCCAGTGGCAGAGACCACTGGTTGTCTGCTAATACTCTTTATCCCTTCCTTCTAGAGAGATAGAACTTCTGATTTTTTGAGGGCCCACAGAAGACCAGGATAGATTCCGTTTTGCAGCCCTCTCATAGCTCAGCGTAACCATGTAACTAAATTCTGGCAAATGGGATGTGAGTGACTGGTGTAACTTCCAGGAAGGGATTTTCTCTTCTCTTACTCTTTTCTTCTTTTTGCTGACTAGAATTCAGATATGACAGCTTGGACCAAATCAATCTATTGGATCCTCAGGAGCCTATTGTACCTGATGGAGCAATGAGATAGTAGAAGCTGGGTCCCTGGGCCACCTACCAGAACTTTTACATGAGAGAAATATACTCCTGTTTTGCTTAAGCCATTGTTATTTGAGGGTTTTGTTACTCTCAGCTACCTAATTCTTATGCTTCATTGTTGTTCACCCTGTAAGGTGGGGAGGAATCTGATGATTTTATCATGTAATCTGCTTTATGAATTTTGCTTCCTGTTCCTGTCAATCTGGCTTCTGTTGGTGTAGAGATCTTGGTACCCAAAGGTGAGACTCTTTCATGAGGGACAGGAATAGGTCCACTGAATCAGAAGCTGAGACTGCCATCTGGTTGTGTGAGGCTCCTCACACTGTTTGCAAACAGGAAAAGGTGGTTATAGAGTTGACTGGGTGATTCACTTTGATTATGGAGGAGAAGACTGGTGGTGGCTACTACGTAAAAAAAATGGGTGCAATCTAAGGAAGTCTTTATTGTCCATGACAAGTGGTCAAGGTTAATGTATGATTGCTGTATTCCTCTATCAAGGGCTCAGACCCCTTAGGAGAGTCACTCCTCTAATCATGGTAGAACCTCAGCTGGTTCTCTTAGAGATTCTGGTCAAAGGTCATAGGAACATGGAGTGGATGTTAGAGGTGATGGAAAACCATAACACACACTGTTTTATGGCCAGCTGGAGAAATGAAGTTATAGCTTCTACTTGTATCTTCTTGCTTACTGTATAATATTTTAGAAAACAGGTGTTTTTCTTTTTTTCTTTTTTCTTCTTGGGTTACTTGGGATTGTTTATCATTTGTTTACATTTAATCCATAAGTGCAGACCGTATAGATAGGATCATGATGGAATTATCCAGGAATTCTAGACCTAGAGGACACTGCGTCTATGTATGTGTGTCCTGGGCAGCTACCACGCAGTGGACCATGGTAGTCACTTATTTTTAATCTGCCTATTATACTTTCCCTACCTCCTTCCTATCCCTTCTTCTGGTAACAGATGCTGAATTCTTGACACTATTCTAGGCTGGGCCTCCAAATAGTATCCCACACCCTGGTTCCAGGGATAAGTTGGGCCAATTGCATTCTTTCTTCTGGAACTTCTAAACTTGAGCCACGCCATGGGAGAATGGAAGCCCGTTAGAGCTGAATCACCCCATGGAGATGCCTTTTAACAAAGGTCTGCAGGTTTTTGCTCTTGAGATTTCCAACACTTCTTTGGTTTGTGTCTTCCCTAGGCCTGACACTTCAGCTCTTCCTATGATTTTGTAAATGATCTCATGCTCCTTCCACTTTTTTTTTTTTATTTCAGCATATTATGGGGATACAGATGTTTAGGTTACGTATGTTGCCCTTGCCCACCCACCTCCCCCTCAAGTCCGAGTTTCAAATATGTCCATCCTTCGGGTGGTGCGCATTGCACTCTTTGTGTATGCAAATATCCGTCCCCTCCTCCCCCCTCCCCCCTGCCCAACATCCAATAGATGTTATTCTTATATGTGCATTTATGTGTTGGCCATTTTTTTATTTATGCTAGGCAAAGTAATTTTCTGCTGCTTGCGACCAAAGAACATTAACACAGGATCCATAAATTCCAAAGTAAACATGGCCTTCACACCTCTCAGATATTCCCATTTTACAGATAAGAGAAGGCAAGTGACACTGTCGTCCCTGTGGCCTTAAGGCCACATGTGGCCTTCTAGGTCCTTAAGTGCACCCTTTTGACTGAATCCAAATTTTAAAGAATAAATCCTTCTATTAAAAGGGGTGCAACAGAGAAAGATGAAGCTTTTCTTGCCCTATTTGGTACTTAAAAAAGAACAATCTTGAAATCAGAAGGCCTCAGGTTCCCCTCCCCCCCCTCCAGAGGTCATTTGATTCTTTGTTTAGCACTCTTTGAACCAGTTTATATTATGCTCAAACTGCTTCCTCTAATAAAAACACAAATGTTTTGCCTTTTCTTTCAAAGCCAAATGAATGTAAACATGATGGTACAGGCTGTAAAACAGGGGAAAATGCGAATTGTCTCTCTCCATGTTGGGCTTGGAAGCAAAAGAGCAAAAATTTAAAAAACCCATAAAAACCAAAATACAAACAACAAAACCTACACATGTGATTAAAGACAGAACAAACCGTTTACAATGTAAAACAGAGGAAATCCTGAAAGTTAAGCTGACAAGCATATACAGCAGTGTAATTTTTTCTTAATTAAACTGACAAAGATCCCTAGTTCCACATAAATCAATGAAAAGCAACAAACCTACAATGATAAAAAGAAGGATATTAAGAGTTACTGAAAGGGGGCCCGGAGCGGTGGCTCACGCCTGTAATCCTAGCACTCTGGGAGGCCGAGGCGGGTGGATTGTTTGAGCTCAGGAGTTTGAGACCAGCCTGAGCAAGAGCGAGACCCCATCTCTACTAAAAATAGAAAGAAATTAATCGGACAACTAAAAATATATAGAAAAAATTAGCCGGGCATGGTGGCACATGCCTGTAATCCCAGCTACTCGGGAGGCTGAGGCAGTAGGATCGCTTGAGCCCAGGAGTTTGAGGTTGCTGTGAGCTAGGCTGACGCCACGGCACTCACTCTAGCCAGGGCAACAGAGTGAGACTCTGTCTCAAAAAAAAAAAAAAAAAAAAAAGTTACTGAAAGGAAAATGCAAGAAAAAAATGCAATGAAATAATCCATGCTTTGCTGACTTGATTTCCTCAGGTAGGTGGTTGGTTGGAGTGGGGAGATGAAGTGGGGAGACAGAGACTGGGCTCTACAGGTTAATTTCTGGTGTCATCTTTAGTGTCATCCTTAGCAGGAGGTACATGAGGCAGGCACAGTGGCTACCTTTTTCTACTGTTTGAATAAAAGAAACATGAAGTTAAAATAAATATTAAAAGAAGTATCAAAAGAACAAAGAAGACTTGACCCAAAAGAAAAACCTGCTCTGAGATGAGAGGGTGGGCTTTGAAGGGGTGTGGCATTGTTTCTGCCTCTGTGCTCACAGGCCACTCTGGGTGGGGGTTCCCGTGTGTGCATAAGCTCCATTTCTTCCTCCACCTGCTGCTTCCTGCCTCAAGCAGTAGCTTGATTCTTGGAAATCCTCCTGATGTATTGTCATCAGAGATCTATTGATACATTGCACAAATTCAAGCCATTTTAAAAATTCATTTTATTATATGTAAGAAATGGCTTATTTTTTAGTAAACAGATGCAAAATACATATGCCTCCTGCACTCACATAAGTCCTTGCCAATCAATATTGGCACTGTTTCTCAATGAGTTTGGTATGGCATCAGAATCCTTCTCAACACAGCTTCTAGATAGCCATACCAGCCAATCAGAGCTGGCCCATGATGTAAAATCTGAATGCCATCTCTGGACTAATTAGGAGGGTAGGCTATAGAGGTAGATGGATGAGAATTTACCTGCTGTATAGCCTTGGACAATTAATCAAACTGCTCTTGAAACTGCCTTTTATTAATTGTGTAAAGGCACTGTTGTGGGAACTGTGGAAGGGGAAATATATATATATATATATATATATATATATATATATATATATAACCAGCCATTGTTCCCTAGCTTGCCTTTCTGTAATTGCTTACTACTCAGGTGTCATATAGCTAATGGTCATAAAGATTCTTAGCTTTATTCATTGCTCTCCTACGTAACATCACCCTTGTGAAACCTAAGGCTAGTTTTTCAGATATCCTGAAGGCCCTGCATTCCAGTGGAAGGCTGACCCACCCATACCAGTGGCCCATACCAAGAAACTGACTCAACTGGTCTTGCAACCCCCGACCCAAGAATGGACTCAGCAAAGAAGACAATTTTAACGCCTCTGTGGTTCCACCCTGAACCCAGCCAATTAGCAGACCCAACTTTGCCTGCCAAACTATCTTTAAAAACACTTTCTCCCAAATTCTCAGGGAGACAGATTTGAGAACTTTCTCCTGTCTCCTTGCATGGCATCTCAATACTAAACTCTTTCTCTGCTGTAACCTCTTCTGTCTCAGTGTAGTGGCTTCCTCTTGAGCAGCAGGCAATGAGCCTGGTAAGGCCTGTAACACTCTGAGCCTCATTGGCAAAAATGGGGCACATATTGTGATACTAAATTGTACTCTGGATTTGTTTTAATCAGGTATGGTAAGACACACAGATGTGGAAATGATCCTCATGAAGAGAGACTTTCATATTCAATAGATCCTAGAAGTAGGAATAGCACACCATGCAGGACCATATGGGGAAGGACCAGCGTGGCTCAGGAGGCAGAGGGAGTGATGGTAAAGTGTAGAGTAGGCGAGTCCATTGGAACAGGTTGACCAGGTTTGGTATTGGCTAGTTTGAATAATTTTGGCAGGCTTCAGGGTGTAGAGTCTGCCCCTAGTTGTCTGATGCCTGGCCCCGTGATGATTAGGGCAGAGGAATATTGCCTCCTGAAGTATAAAAGCCAGGTAGAGGAGCTAGTTTGGATCATGGGCTCTGGATTGGTTGATTTGCATATCAAAGGCATGCTACCAGTGGAGCCCTTTACTAGTTCTAGAAATTAACTAGCCATGGGAGGGGCTGTCTCTCAGGATTAGCAAGGTCCCAAGATGTGAAACGATCATAAAATACAACAAACTAAAAAAAACCATGATTAATACAGTTGTCTTAAAGTTTAAGGAAATATATGTGCAGCTGGATTGTATTTTGGGCTATTAATTGATGTCTTTTCCTGCCTATATTTCTCCTTCCACCTCCCTGCCTCCCCCACCCTGAAGCACAATGCAGAGCCCAAGAGGAGCTGTGTGGTAGAAAAAGAAGTCGAAGTAGCCTGCAGAGATTTTCCAGCTTTCGTTTTTTAAAAGCCCAAGCCTATCAGAGAATGTAGAGGCTTTCCAGAGGAGATAGAAGAGAGAATTGTGGAAGAAACATAGTGGTTAGAAAAAGCAAGAGGAAGGGAGGGGCTTTTCTCAGACTGAAAAAAGTTTCCCCAGGTTCCTTGAGAGGTTCTGCATGTCTCTGAGCAGCAGGGACCCAGGCCTTACTTCCTGGCAGGACCTCAGAGAGGAATGGCTGCAGGTACACGTGGCTTCAGGTGGGGTTCCCTGCATTGGCTCTGTTGGGTATTGGCTCTGAAGAAAGAGTGAGCCACTGGTCATAGAAGGCCACGGGCTGGGACAATGGATGTGCCTGAGTGAGCCTCGGTGCACATGTGACCCAGGCTGGAGGGCCCCAGTACCTTGGTACTGTGCATGGCCTCTTGGATTGGCAAAACCCAAAAGATGACTGACGTGAGGTGTCCTGCCAGCTTGGTAGGACGGGAGCTCAAAATAAAAATTAATTTATATGAAATAAAAAGGTACAATATTTCTTGCACCCTTGAGTCTGGATGGAGATTCATACCCACTACTTCTGTAAAGTACTTAGAACAGTGCCAGGCACACAGTGAACAGCTTTGACCACAGATATTGTTATTAGGAAAGTTACTTAAACCTTCTTGTGAAAAAAATCCCTTGCAATGGGCATTAATCGTCCCAGTAAAACTAGATGTTTCTCTTCATGCTCATTATTATCCATTCCCTGCCCCAGACTCATTTATCTCCCCTTCCCTGCTGTATTCTGTGTCCCAGGAGGCCAACTTTTATGGGCTGCCTGACCCAGGTGACTTTGTTGGTGAGCTTCTGGTTGGGGCTGACCAGGTGAGTCACCAGCAGGAGCTGGGAGTGTGGGAGAGAGAGAACTGGGGGTTTTCTTACCAGCTTCCTCACTGCTAGGCACCAAGGGTCTGGCTGCATCCCTGGGTGACCTCAGCTCCTGCTGAGTGGCTCCCCCTTCACCAGGCTACAGTCACACTGCTTTCTCCTTTGCCCCTTCAGGCCTCAGAGTGGGAATGGTGTCCTCCTGTGGTTCATTCTGGAAGCTCAGCTCTCTTTGTTTGTTCCCTAACCCTGCCCGTTCCTCTGAGGGCAGTCCCTTCATTAAACCCTCTTCATTTCAAACATCTGAGAAGAATTGTTTTTTGCTAGGACCTTGACCAATAACATAAACAAGATTATTTTTTTTGGTTGTTTTCCTAGCAACAGGGATGGTTATAGTGATCTGGTCACTTTGTCCAACTCAGATTCCATTAAGATCCACGGCTCATTATCAGGCAGCATGAGGGCTGATTGGAACTGCAGGCCAGTCTGTGGCTGGCACAGTGGGGCAGTGTTTGGTGGAACGTGGGAAGATCTACAGCCAGGGCCTTAAAAGATGTTAGTATCAGCCTGACCTGGGTTCAAATTTCATTTCTACCTGCGATTTACTTGCAGTTGGATAATTTAAATAACTTAAGTATTCATTTCTTCATCTGTAATGTGTGCTTCATATTAGTATTTGCCTACTAGGCTATGGTGAGGATAAGTAAGATGATGATGAAAAGTGCTGGGCACATAATGCATCAGCTTCGAGTATGTGAATATGGTCGGAGGCGTTGCTCTTTGGCATCAGCACTTGGTTTCCATAAAGTAAAACTCTTGTCATAGCTCCCTTAGCATCTTGCTCTAAGCTAAAAAGGTGCAGGTTCTTTCTTCCTGGGAATGCCTACTGTAGGGTGAAAGCCCCCAGTGGGAGCTTTCTTAATTGGGGTCCTCGCTACCTGCTTCTCTCTCTGCTCTGGTTCACATCCTCTGCCACCTGCTGCCACAACCTGCGACTGTGACCAGCCTGTCATGACCTGTCAGGTAGAGGCCCTCAGTCCCACTGAAAGATGTCAAACTGACCATCCAGTGGACCTTTGCCGAGACAGGGAGAATGCTTTCATTTTAAATGACAATTTGGGGCCAAATAGGAGGTGAAACTAAGCTTGCCAACCAAGCTGGGATTTTCAGCTAAGTGGATGGAAAACCTTGGCTCTAGGTGCTAATTAGCTCATATGACCTTGGGCAAGTGGCCACCATCTTTGGGCCTCAGTTTGTCATTCTGTACATTTAAGGGAATGAAATATGTGATTTCTAAGATTTTCTCTCTACACTGCTCTGCTACTGTGCCTCTTAGACAGATGTTGTCTGGCTGGTTGCCAACCACCAGCTGCTCCATTTGGGGCCCAGGAGCCTGTGGTGGGAAAAATGCCTGCAGTGTTCTGTGGGAAGCCACTCCCAGCCTGAGCACAATCTCTGCTCCATGATGGGGCCACAGAGTCCCTGTACCATTCTCAACTCTCAACATTAGCCCCTTGCTTCTGGGCTAACTGCTCTTTGGAGGGGATCATTTCAGGAGCTGGGGCTTAGCTGAGCTGAGGAAGGTGACTAGGCTGATAGAACAGAGCTGGGCTTGGAGGAGAGTTAGGGCTTCCCTCACCCGGAACCTCAGTTCCTTCATCCATTCATGTCTTTCCTACAATACACGTAGGCCAGTGGAGACCAAAATCCAGGCCTCATCTATCTTTTTTTCTTTCTGAATACTCTGGCAAAGACCAGGCTGCAACCTGAGGATACACTTGAATTGAGAGAGCATTTGGCAGCAGATCTTTTATAGATGATGGCATTGACATTATATCTCTGTTAGAGTAATTTTCTCCTTACAGTAATTTTGACTTAGTTTGTTCTACGCAAAGGGTTATTTTCGTCATCCTTTCAGTTGTTATTGATGAAGGCTCTTGGAAAAAGATTAGAAGGTTAGTTTAAAATTATCTCTGGAGAATTTAAAACAATAATAGGGATGTGAATGCAAAGTAAAACAAACCAAGGGCTACCATAGATGTATTAAAAGACTATTGTTTGATGAATTGGGGACATAATGGTAGCACTAATGGCAATGTTTGGACACACCCTTTCTTACTCAGCTTGTCCTGAGGTTGCCCCTTCTTCTCTCCTGGCTCCTGCCCTTCTCTCGTCTCTGCCTTTGTGCCTCTGCTTGTGCTCCTCCCTTGTTCTGCCATGTTGGCCCATCCAGAGCTCTCAGTCCAAAGGGCCCTTTTGATTCCCCCTTTCCCCAGACGCTTTTCTTTAAAATCAGCATCTCAACCTTTAACTACCAAGCCAATATTATCTGTAAAAGTGCCCATCATTTTAAGAAGGATTTCTATTAGTTTCCCAAGATACTAATAGTTATTATGAGAAAGACATTGGATTTCATGAGCAAATGTCTTTGGGGGATGTTGAGTTAGAAGTAAAAAGGGTTGTTTTTTTTGAAGAACTTACTAGAGCCTTTAATATATTATTGTGCTTTGTGAATCTCTCAATAGGAAGACATAGTATGTAGCTTTTTCCAAAGTCCCTTGGTTTACCTCCAGTAATGGGTATGTTTAATGTAAGGATTCATGGGAGGATATGGAAAACATGAATCTCTCTAAAAATTATACAGTCACTGCTAGAGTTTATGGAGATTGAGATATTATTCAAGAACTGAAAAGATCCAATGAGGTTCCAAGTTGTTCAAATCCAGAGTTCATAGACTCTGGTGTCCTCTTATAAATATTAATAGGGCCCACATACTCACTGGAATATACTCCTGTGTTACTACCATGCTCAATTCTCTGTCTCCAATTCAAATTAATGAGAAAGTTAATTTGTCTGAATCAGCTAACAACTGTTGTCTCTGGTTGGCAGAGTCTTGTGCCAGGCCATGACAAAGACCACTTAAAAGAATGTGAATGTGCTCCCCTTTGGTCTCTAATGCAATCAGGGGTCCCTGCTGTGCAAAGTCAGCCTTGGCACCATTTCCCTAGAGCAGGGGCTGTGTGCCAGACAGCTTTAGCTAGAGGGAAAGCTGGGAGAGGCTGTCTCACGAATGACATATACCTAGGATAGTTCACCCCTTGAGGACCACACATACTAACCCCTCTTTTTTCCTCTCTATTCATTCCCAAAGATACCACAGCTAATATGATCTGTCGTGCCTACAAGTACAAAGGCACTCTCACCCTCACATGGGAATCAGCACAAAGTCATGGCAAGTAGTGCATGCAGAGTCTCAGCTGTCCTGAGGCCTCATGTGATCATCAAGTCCATAGTCTGTCCTGCTGATTTGCTTAAAGCAAAGGGTCTCATCCTTGTAAGGGTCTGTGCATTATGGCCTCAGTGTAGAAATGCATCTCTTGTCTCTGATGGTGAGTGCATTGATTCCTTAGCGTCTGGATCAGTGGGTATCTGGATAGCTACTGCAAGTGCGTAGCACATTGTCATGATCAAACACACCTTTTCAGTCAATTGTTTTCTAGGTTTAAAGGAAGGAAAGATGAATTATATTGTAGATTCTCCTGTAGATGAGTGCTTCACTTTGGAGCTTGCTGTCAGGAGTTCAGATTGGTCAAAGGCATCTTTGCTTCTTTAATTCCATGTGGCCTCGGCTGACTCTTTAGGAAACGTGCTGCCAGAGAAAACTCAGATGCCCACTATGGGCTCTCTTTTTCCAAACAAAGTCAACTAACCCAACATTCCAGCTTCGTAAAAGCAAATTTTCTATTAGTCTTGGTTTGAGAGGAGTTGGAGAATGTGGTCATATGTGTGGATTGAGTTCACGGAGGAGCTTCAAGCGTCAACTACCATATGTGTCATGAACTGCCTGTTCCTGGCTTCATGATGGGATGTTTAGTGGCAGTGGTGGGTAAATTAGCATCCAGTGCTGATAAACACAGGCTGGAATGAGGAAGGCTGTCCAGGGCAGTAGAAGTCAGCACTCCTGGCCAAGGGATCTGAGGCATTTTGACCATCGCTTATCTAGCCTGGCTGGTGTCAGTGTCCAAAGGGTCTGATTCATAGGTGCAAGCGTGGCAAAACTCAGCTTTGAAGTTTTATTTACACATGACCTAAGCAATGGTGATTCTTGGTGGATTCTTTGGAGTAAGTATGTGTCTGGTGGAAGCCATATTGTGTAGCTGAAGGTGAACACATTTGGGGATCAGACAGACCTGGAATTGAATTTTAATTTTGCTATTGGCTAGATGTTTGCCCTTAGCTTTATTTTTGCATAAACCTCTAAAAGTCTCAATATCCTTATCTATGAAAAGAATATAATATTAATAATACCAACTTCATAGGTTTTCCTGTGTATAGTACAAGATGATGTATGCAGACGTTTAGAAAAATACCTGGCATCTCATTGTCTCTCAGTAAACTTCTCTATTTTCTAATCAGAGTATAGGGTGATTTGCCTCTTAGTTAACAAAACCGCTGGACTTACACAGGCACACACATCTCTTCCCACCCTTCCTCCCCCTGCCTCATTCCCTGTCCCCTTTTGTTAAGCAGAGGAAAAAAAATAATTTTCCTCAGGTGATGGAGAAGCAGTTGTAGCAAGAAGCTCAAAACTGCTTGATATGTTTCACCTTTTCTTTCAGGTTCTTATAATTGAGTTATTGCTGGTACCCTCTTGCTTACCTTAGGAGTATATCCTCCTCTCTACCATCCGCTGACTTTAAATTGCTCCATTCCAGGTGTGGATATACTCCAAACTCAACTTTGAACTTTTACTTATACGTGCCCTAAGCAGACATTCTATGAGAAGGCATCTTTTCCAAGAGAATAAAAATCCTTTCTCTTGATCCTCTTAGCACAGTTGAAGCAGCTGGAATTTTCAAGCACTACTAAGTATTAGAGGAGAGCAAATAGGAAATAAAAACAAAAGGATAAAATCAGTTGGTTTACATACTTCAGATTTCTGATCCTTCCCCAACGAGTTTGCACTCAAGGTTTTCAGGCCCTGTTTGTTGATCCTTCCTGATAATCAACACTGTAGCTCTGTGTGTGTGTGTGTAGGGGGGTGGGGTGGGGTGTGGGGACAGAAGGGTGGATAATAGCATGTGTGTGGTGGGGGGATTGGCACAACTTTACAGGCTTGTGCTGCTTATCCTCACATCCTTGTTTCTCTTCCTTTGGAGGGGCCAACTAACACCTGCCTCCAAGATCTAGCAATGCCACTTTCCTACTTGGTTTGCAGTCCCCCAGGGTTGAGGCTTCCAGTTTAAGATCCAGTTGGTTACATCCCCAACTAGTTAAAGCCACGAGTGGCTTAGCCCATAGGTGATCTTCTACCCGTTTCACATAGGGAGGAGGCTTCCTTTTTAAGCTCTGATGAGATAACAGTTATAGTGTCCATATAATGACAATATCCACACACAGCAACTATGTCTTTCTCACGATCTCTCAAGTGGCTGGCGAAGGATAACATAGAGGAATCCAAATGTGGAGTCCAGTCAGAGGAGAAACTGGCAGGGGTTAGGCAGAAGGTCAGAGATTATCTGGAAAGCTGAGGTTGAAGAAAACCTGGATTTGAAGCTCTGTAGACAGACAGGTCACCCCCAGGACTGCAGGTTGTCATACAGGTATGCAGGGGCTAAAAAGTCATTATACCCAAGTTAGAGAGCAGGTGCCTGGGAGCCAGACCATTCCTGGGTCTCACTGGATGGTGGGGAGGGATTTTTATAGGGTCAGTAAGTCTGGCCTTTGTGGGCACAGGCCATGGTGGGGCTGACCTTGAACTTGCAGCAGGTAGAGGTTTCTAGAGGCAACTGGGGAAGGAGTGTGGGGGTAATAACTGGACCTCTGTCTTTTGGTCTTACTCTTAGTTCTCTGTGATTCTCTCTAGAAAAAGTTCTAGCCTTTTCTCTCCTTTCCCAGCTCGTCCTTAGGCCTGGATGAATAAGAATCCCTTGGGTGCCTATTAAAATTAGAGTTTCCTGGGACTTATCACAGTGATTCCATTTCATTAGGTCTGGGCTGGGCCCAATAACCTGAGATTTTAACAGCCACACCAGTTGATTGTGAAACAAGGGTCTGAGGACTCCACATGACAAACATTACCTAAGAGTACTACATAAAATCTAGAACTGGATTTTATTTGAAGAGGTACTAAAACACTCTGTTCTGAAGAATATTCACATGCCATTGATAACTGCTGGCTAAACGTGAACTTGCTGTTGCCTTTCTGACTGCATCATAGGCAATAGCCAGGAGCTAAAACTGATGTAAGGAAAAGCTATATTTCATCATATGCATGCATGTATAGACATACAGTTCACGGCACTACACTTATCTGTGTGCACACATGTAATTCATTTATCTTGACTCTAAGTAGCAGGAATTGTCATTCAGGAATTAAAACCCATTTCTATAAATTGATAGTGGCTGCTGCTGCTCCTGACTACGGATTGAAATGAACAACCAGAAATGCTGATGTTTCTCTGTTTGTGTCATTATTGCTGCAATGTGATATCCCTCTCCAACAACTCTAAAAGCCTTTGCAATGTTTTTTTCTAATGAGGATATGAATAGAAAATGTTTGCAAGGTATAGAGATGATGTATCCACAGGGCCTCAAAGTTTAACCATTTCTTCTTTCAGCCATGGAGCAGAAGGAATGTTTTAGGAGACTCAGTTGACTCTCTGCAAGGACGTGATGTGCAGCATCTGGCTTCCTTGCTTGTGACATTTGCTGAGGATGATTCTAGAAAGTCAGAGCTCTTCTGGAAGGTTATATTGCTGCTACGGCCAGAGATGATTGTGCTACTGACTGGTCGTGCTGATTCCAGGTTAGCCTTAGGCTTTACATCTGTATTATTATTATTTTTTAAGATCTCTGTCATTATGTTTAGAGGTAATTTGTTATGTGGTTGGAGAAGGCCAATACTACATATGTATTTAGTGGTGGTCTGATATCTCAGATCTTGCTCCTGTCTGTCACTAGCCAGCTATGTGATTCTAGTCAAGACATTGAATCTCTCTTAGTCCTTGGTTTTCTTATCTTTAAACTGAGGATGGTACTTGTCTTACCTTCAAAGTCTTTGGCAGGGCCAAATGAGAAACTGGGTGGCAAAGTCTTGGGGAAACATAAACTTGATCCAAATCCAGACAGTACAATTATTTTAGACCTGGTTTTAATAGACACTCATGGTGAGAAAATGCATTCACAGTCTTTATATTGATGTCTAATGTCCAGAAACCCAGTTGAAAACAAACACTATTTTTATAAAGTTTCAAAAATTAAAACCAGCAGTATTTGTACTCTCCTCTCTTCTTGAAAGTGATTTATTTCTTGTTTTTCAAAACATGTGGTACCCAGGAATCTCTCATCTGAAGAACTCAATGTATGCATGAATCCATTTATCTGTATTGCAGACATAGGAAGTAATTCATAAAATTTAAGGAACATTGAAGAATCATAACTCTAGAGAGAACAGTGGTTCCAATGGTGACAGCAGAAGTTAGGAACTTGCTGTGGATTGCTAACATTGTCATTGGTCATCTGCAGTGTCCAGTACCATGGAATATTTACAGCAGGAACCATAAAACCATTTATAAGCTTGGTGAGAGGTGGTTTCACAATACCCCTTGGACAATTAAGTCTGTAACTGAGCATATACTAAGCATAAATCAGTAAACTGAATGTCACAACATCTGTCCCATCACTAGGAAATAACTATCTTAAGAATAGGTGGTTTAATGCATTTGTCAATATCTGCACAGTTCAATTGCATTGATATTAGGATCGTCCAGGGTAGAGTAATTAAAATGCTGCTATTAGTCATTTTAACAATGTTGATTCTGCTGACCCATGAGCATGGTATGGTTTTCCACCTGTTAACATCCTCTGCTATTTCCTTCCTCAGTGTTTCATAGTTCTCCCTGTAGAGATCTTTTACCTCCTTAGTTAAATATATTCCTAGGTATTTTATTTTCTTTGTTGCTATTGTGAAGGGTATTGAGTCTTTGATTTGGTTCTCAGTTTGACTGTTGTTGGTGTATAGG